>NC_137460.1:140586072-140839625 GCF_964235325.1 Thermobia domestica
ATCTTCTTTCAGGGATACTTTCAAGGGGCTTTTCCTCTCCCTTAGAGTTGGCAAACCGCACCTTACCCCTGAGCTACGAAAAACTACATTGCTATTGTGAATATACCATATCGTCCTAGTTTAGCCCAGTTACATTTTGATTTTGTCACTGCTGGAGAAATTTTCTAGAAGAATACTCGTTAAAATTATATCAGAAATAGGGGGAATACGTTTTCTTGACGTTCTAATGTACCTTGGAGCTGAATGGAATACCTACGCTGTAACGAGTCGCCTTGAGGACACCCCCTGGCTCGTGACTCAATGGACTCGTCCCATGATGATGACGACTAACGAGAAGCAAGAGAGAGTAAAAAGAAACTGAAAATAAGGAAATATAAATACAATATATTATAGTGTTGTTTAAATCAAGCTAAATTTAACTGTCATATATTTATTCTTTGTATCTTTTCTGTTAGTTTCTTTTTTTAAAAAAAAAAGTATAAAGGAAAGAGTAGGAGTGCGCGAAAAATAGAGTTAATATGGAAATCATTCAAATTTGCTAGTGCGTCACGTGATGGTTCTTAGCTTCGTGGTATGTGGTTGCCTTCCGCCCGCATACTCTTTTGTGATTCTTCAGCCGAGACGGATCGTGAACTCTCGTAGTTTCTTCGGACAGGATGAAACGTGAATTCGTAGCTGTAGTTTGTCAGCCAGCATGGATGGTTAACTCATGATTGTATGTGTGGTGACGGTTGTGGAACGAAATGTGTACAAGTCATTGCGTGGTGTCGTTGTTTGTGTCAGAGTTTAGTTATGAAGTTGAACTGGGGCAATGAATGTATTGGGCATTACGGCAAAAGAGTGAAAGGTGTGGAAAAAAGTACTTAGTTATATGAGTATAATCACAGTTTCACAGAAGCTAGTATTTCCGTTATTTTTCTTTCTTATTTTAAGCAGAAAGATAATAGGAGTATTGGAGCCGAGGCAGGAATTGAACGGGGGACCAAAAGGAGGTTAACTTGTGCCCGTTTAGGCCTATATGTTCCGAGTTTGTTCAAACAGCCAGGGTAATCTTTTTGATTACTATAATCTTAATTGTCTGGTTACTTTGTGGAGCATTTTTGCCCCAAAGGACGAACTCTGCATATTTTGGTGGGACAATAATCTGCGAAAAGAAAGGAAAAGAATTGAGAAACAATAGTTACTTGCTCCGATTTTGTAATGCAGGAAGCTTTACCCTTATTAAGCTCAACTGCTTTTGCAAGTAACTGTTTGCACGCTGAAACTAAGTTTAGTTTGAATTTGGCGAGAGTGAAAAAAGGGTTCTAGACAAAAGTGCCGTTTGACCAATATATTTATTCGCTTCGAGTTACATCTCAGTCAGACAACGAAGCCAATCCCATTACTGTAACACCACAAGACAAGGTAATAAGAAGACGGAAAAAATTGGGTGAGTGAATTTTTGATTTAAGTAGTATATGGGTCACTTTGTGAACAAGTCCAGATTGATTGTGGTTAAGGTCGTTCCCGCTTTGGTTAGGACGCTATTATCATTTGTATTAAATTGCCACTGTAGGGATCTGTTTCTTAATCTAGTTAAATCCTCCCCAGATTGTAATTTTGAAATTAGTGGAATGATAATCCGGGAGTATAGATCCGAATAATTCCAAAGAATATTAAGAGGATCGAGATTATTTCCTTGTGGATATGTTTATAACCTTACAGCGTAATCTTGAATCGTTAATACGTTCTTGTTGCATTCATTCTTGATGAATGATTTCCATTGAGATTCTATATCGAGCCGTTAAGAGTAAAGAATTTGGGTTTTGTTAAGTATTGAATACTGAAGGTTCATTGTGCGATATTTTTTGCATATTTAAGATTAGAAATTGTGGAATTAACATATATTACGTTATTATCAAAAATTATTTTAAAGTTGGTACAGTCAATAAAATAGGACTAGGTACAACTTTAGTATAGAGTGTTATAATTCGAATAGGTATTTAATTCTAAAGAATTTTAAAAGAATATTTGTGATATTACTTTCTTAGCCGAATTGATTGAAGAATCATTGAATTATTGAGCTTCATTCTTAGTTTTGTACAGTCGGTGACAAAAGTTAATGAAACAAATATTTACTAGTAAATATTGAATTTTGCTTACTGATTACGATAAAAATTCTTTGAATAGTATATTTGAATTGAAAGTTGATTGTCGAGACTGACTAACTTCAGATTTATATTATTATTATTAAAAATTTTATTAATATTTGGTAAACTACCTTCAGACTTTATTTTATACACTAGCGAATTTGGATTCAAATTGAAATATTGAGATTATTGTTAGATATTACGATTACATTAACAGTTAATATTTTTGAATTAAATTATTATAAATTTTGAATTGGATCTCTTACGTATTACTACGCGAAATATTTATCTATATACATTTTTTTTATTATTATTGTTGTTGTCATTGCTGCTTTGTGCATTTATATTAATCTAACGTATTAGTATATATGCACAACCAACGCTTTGAAATAAAATTTTGTTATTGAAAATTTGAATTCTGGTTGTTCAATTATTTATGATTATTTGCATATCCTATTTATTTGTGTTTGCCATTAACATATTCACAAGGAATTTCAATCCGTCTAGTCTGATAAAGCTGCTTTGGGTTTATGTGTCTGTTCGGTCAAGACTCTTCTTTCGGGTTTGCTACTCGAGTTTAAATCGATTGTTGAATTTTTTTTTTCTTCTAGTAGAGACTCTCGATTTGGATTCGTGGGGCGTGACTAGGGGGAAAGGGTCGTTACAACGCAGAGGAAAAAGTATGTTCACTTTTGCGTACACGTAGCACCATGTACATAGCTGAACTCCTTCGTGGCTAAGCATTTAGCGTACGCGCCTTTGGCGTAGGAGACCCGGGTTTCATTCCTGGCGGGAGCTCATGTGGTTCGGATTCCACGTTAATCAGTAGGTTCCATGTCATATAGCCTCGCTGGTGACAGAGACGTTAAACTCAAAATCAACTCAACGTACATATTTCATAATGGGTTCACGAAGGTTCATGATGCTTTGGTCGCACACTACGGAACTTTCGTAATAACTTTCCTTGTATTTTATCCACGCCTCCATATTCGCATTCGAGAGATAGGGTGTCTTAGAATTTCCCCTACGTGAAATCGGAGAAGATAGCACTGTGTGGACTTGAATTTGAAGACATCATACTTGGAATGATCAGAGACCGTCCTGAAACTAGCAGTAGCCATGTGTAGGGCGTAAAAATTCACATGCAACTCTAGTGAACAATCAGCAGCAGAGGTTTAGTGTGAGCGTGCGGCGCGATATGGTGGATAATTTTGTGGTACGACCTTATTTATTACCGGCCTGCCTGTGTGAGAGTACGCATCTTTATTTTATATAATGTTCTCCCAAAATTGTCAGAACATGTGCCTTTGAACATAAGATAGTAGATCTGGTCTCAGCAATACAGTGCACCTGCACATTTTGACAGGAATATGCAGATCTACCTAAATGAAATCCTCCCAGATCGTTGAATTGGGAGAGAAGTACCTATTTTATGACCACCTCATTCATCTTATATCATCTCACGCCCCTTGATTTCTTTTTCGGTGGTATGAAACGCTGCTTGTATGCAACACCAGCCACGACAGCCTGGGAAACTTGTTGCTCGAGTTAATATAGCTGCGGCAATCATCTCCGAAATTTCAAATGTATTCGACCGCACGCGGAAAAATTTGCTTCGCGGATATCATCTTTGCAATGCGGTCAACGGTCGACAATATCAAACTGTGAACTGCTATTCTTCACAGCTGTCTCATGTCTCATGTACACATAATGAATTGCACAAATACTATGTAAGCTACCTATGACTCTTTCACAGTTATCCTACTTTGTACGAAACAGAATAAATCGGTAGTTTGAAATTAGATTTCTTGTATCCTTGTTCAACATGTGTAACAGCGTGTGTTTCGTCGAGTTTCATTGCTTCTGTGCTCGGAATTATCTTCCACTGAATTACGTATTGCGAGGAGGAAATCTTTTAATGTAGCTTAAATTCGCCCAAATCCTACTAACATAATTTGTGAGTATCACTCTTGTCATGTGAAGAATCCCTTGTACTTTCATTCATCATACATGATCTTTGCTGCCTGACTGCCTTATGCACAGTCATGATAAACCTAATCTGGATCAAAGTTATATTTTTCCATTTTCACATTTGTAACTTGGACAGGAAGCCGTTCATTTATCATGCGTTACCGTTAATCCAGAAGATATAACTCTCATACGCTAAGAACTTCTTTTCATTTAAATTCTTCTTCCGAGAGTGTATTCTGTGCTGAGACAAAATAAATCAATCACACATGTGTATCTCACTTTCTTTCGAATTCTAAGTGTTCTAACTTGAACGATTTACTTTTACTTTTGATTGTTGAAACTTGTACTTGATTCTTGTTCATTTTCCTCATTCAACGTTTGATAAAATACTCGAATAAAATAATTCAGTTTATTTGGAAGTGACCCTTGCACCGACACTGCACTACAGCCGACTGTACACTAATGGAATGTACGACCAATAGTAATGGGCATTTCCTTTTGCTCGATTTCGATCCGACATTTTGTTCTTGAGTATGACTGTTTTTGCATTTTTCATAAAATTTTCGGGTGGTCATATCTCCGAGGCATTTCTACACTCAGGTTGGTCTACACTTTTCAACACACACATTGGCCACATTTCAATATCGATCATGCTGTCTCACTAGTGACATTCATTTAGTTGTGAATGGGGGGAACGAAACGTATGTGATGTGCAAATGAAATATTAATATTCTAATGAAATGCTAATGTTGGAGGAAACATCACACACAGGTTATCAAATGAAGTTAATGAGATGGACCCTTCCACACTCACAAGCTTAATGCAAAAGCATTGAAATTCAGTCGGTAGAGCTAATTATATATAATTTAAACATTTAGAAAAGTTAATTTGAATATGAGAACTCTTAGTGTCAGAGTCTGCGTGGTTTTAACGCTCGACCTGAGTTGAAAATTACTCACACAAACATGTAACTATGCCCAGCAGATTCATGGGACTCACTGAATCAGGGCATCTGGCCTGAAAAGAAACATATGATATATAATTTCCAACACATACCTTTCAGCTACGATGGGATGATAGAATGGAAACTCTCCAGGTTTACTGCGTCAATCATTTTTAATTGAATTTCTTAATTTCGCACTATGACGGTACATCGCATTGAACACACGCAAGCGTGAGATAAAAATATATAAAAAAAATATTTTATATTTCTAATTTTCAACCACTGATATATTACTTAAGCACAGATCTGGCTTGAGTTCACTGTTCGTGCACGTAAATATTATAGTTTCACGCCCGTCTTCACTCTTGCTGTGTCCTGGTGTCTTCCGAGGATGGTTCTTCAACCTCTTCTGAACTCGAAGACTCCTAAGCAGGCGCTGGGACTCTGCAAATTCTCCACGGATGATCTCACTTGCTGGAGCTCTGGAACATAGCAGCTGACATGTTATTTCTGTCTGGATCTCTCGTAGATATCCTCTCTCATCATCTACAGGGGACGGTCGCTAACACCCTGTCTGTTGAACCAAATCAGTGTCATGTGGTGTTACGAGCGTCGTGCTATTAAACTAGCTAGCACTAAAAAGTCTCGCTCGTCGCAAGTACATAAGAACAATATTACTATATATATATATATATATATATATATATATATATATATATATATATATATATATATATATATATATATATATATATATTACACGTAGCACTGAGATTATCTTATATGCATTCTAATTAATATGTACAATATATTACAACGCCGTTCTTCATTCTCACTGTTTGTACAAAGCTTTAAGAGCTCAGTCTTTGTACTCGCAGAAAGATTTTAGAAGATACTGACGGCTATTTGGCGACACTGAATTTTCATTATCGATATCTATATAAACAAAGTACTGGTTCACTGCGGGCTATTTGGTTTAATGTAGCACTGAGTTTTGTGAACAAATCACACGCTGCACTATTTCCCAAAATAAAATGATTATTATAAGCTCATGCTGAGCTAAAGCACAGAAATCACCATGGTAAAAGGCACTGTTCGGTGATTGAACTTATATATGTTCGAGGAACATACGACCGTTTAATAGGCTTCTGCCTATTGATATTTTAGCGTGTCGAACTCTTCCACGACTGATGTGAGCACGACTCAAACTACGAAGTAACTGACCTAGAGTCTCTCCACTTCCTTGTTTTTATCAGAAACAGAAGTTCATTGTCTCTGAGAGACTCGCGCTGGATGGAACCACTTCTGAAAACTTCCAAAAATAGGGGTTGGGAAGTTCTCACCCTCTCATGCACGCTGCATGTGACCTACTTTTCAAATGTTTATGCACTTTCACAGGAGTTTTGTAATATTATTGCTCACGCTATGCAAAGTGTATTAATTCACTATGTTCATCAAAGAGATCGTTAATTATGCTTTAAAATGATTATTAACATTTTATCACACTTAAATGCGTTCTGTGTGAAAACTTAACACAAACACAAAAAATTACTATATTTACGCGTTCACTTGCGCTCCGACCTTGGTCCTGACTTGTGCTGCCACCTAGTGACAGGCAACCCTAACTCTTACCAAAATGACGTTTGGAGGTTTCGTGATGAACGCTATTTTTCTCAAAAGTTTCTTGACTTTTAAAATGTTTGTCAATGTATTTAAGTTAACCTATACAAACTATACACATGAAATAAACTGTAAACAGCCTCTCAAAAGCTGTCATGATGTGAGACCTGAGCAAAAAGGATTGATATGCTGGCGAGCGTCCTTTCTGCTCCCAGTACTGTAAGCGAAGGTTAAAAAAAGAACTTTTGTATGTGCTCTGCACACATGCCACCTCTCAAAACCATCAACCAGTCTCCAGACCTATATTACTACAAGCCAACTCTTTATTCAAAACATGTCAACAATCTAAAATTAGTAAATAATTCGAAATCATCCAGAAAGTTTATATATATACATAACTAAATATACTCTACTAGCAGAAACAAGCTATGGTAGCAGAAGCTAAAAACATTGGACAACAGTGACATCTGTCGTGAGTTTTGGTGAAACTACATCGACGGCCAGGGTGACTGCTTCAAATTTCGAATTTTCATGGCTCGACGGCCAAGCCGAAGTTCGTTAGGGTGACGCAAAGCCAACTCTATGTAGGGCGTTATTTGTGGGAGGAGTTTGCAGAAATCGCATTCTATTGTATCTCCAATTTGTTACGGACACGCTAGTTTTTCCTGCGTTGGAGAGACATTGTCCCTTCCGACTTGATGTCTCCAATCGCTCAGAGTGACTTCCTCAGATATAAAACACTATAAGCGTATGCCTATCTCTTCCTATGTAGGATTTTGAATCTTCTATGTTCCTATTCCCAAAACGAGATAGCTACAATGTGTAACTGTAAACACCCAAGCATCGCTCGCACAAAGGCATAGCATCGATGCTTGCTTTCTCATAGTTTTTTCTCTGTGCTTCGCTGTCTCAACGAAAAGCAAATTATAGCGTTTTCCAACTCCTTCAACTCCCATGTCCTTCTATATTTTAGCTTTCAATTAATATACCTCGTCGTTCCCTGAAGCCTATGATGTCCTGATGTCACACATAATTAATAATATGCTAAACAATATTTATATACAAAATATACCCTCATTAACTCTGCTTTTCCTGCTACTTTGTAAATTCAATTAAATAAACATTAAAATCGAACTAATTAAGTGATTAAATATTCATATTTTAAAGCAAAAATTTGATATGCAAATTACTGATATAAACACATTATTGTGCTGATCACATAGTTTACCCGTTTCTTTGTGAGTCCCCTTGCACAATTTCAACTTGGCCTCAGTTGTTGCATCCTTATTATTATACAACCATGCACACCACATTGCATCGGTTTGAGGGAATATTGGCATAGGCTTTCATGTTCTTGATGCTATTCCTTACATTTCCGACGCTTTGAACTCACGTTAGTTAGTAGGAGTGCATTTCTGGGCATTTTTCGTTACGTGTTTCCACACATGGGAATCACCTTGCTTCGTCTGTTGTTCTCTACCGACACTCCATATGTCTTTCTAGAGCATTTGAGTACAAATTCGCTACACTTAATACTCAGAACATCACTGTTGACCAGCATCAGTACCTGGCGATTATGCAACCACACACAACGGGCATGAAGGGCTCCGCCATTTTGTATTTGTTCCAGATACAAACGAATTATTGTTACATGGTAGAAACTCTATCAATTCATATCCATTTAGACCAATTTTCATTTGGCAGATTATCCGGTACTCCCTACGTTCCTTTGGGGAGTCCCTTGCGCGTGCATGGTAGGATTATGAAACATGCAAAATTCAATACAGCAGGTATGACTTCTTCAGTGAATTTTTACCCGCTCTCTTTACGTTGGATAGTTTCCGAACTATTGGAGTCCGAAAGACATTCCACACCACACATTCACTTACGGATCGGCTTGATTGTGCGCTTCAACAACTAACGAGTCTTTCGGCACCTTGTAGATCCGAAACTATGTCCGATAGCCGAAAGTTTAAGATAACTTTCTTTCTTGTCTCAGTGGCAGGAGTCACGTCCCAAGAGTTGTAACACTTATTTTGCAAAACCCGATATATAGTGTAACTTAATTACTGTACTACCACTTAAATACTACCATGCACACGCCACAGTGTTTGGGGTGTTATTGCTCTACACAAATTCCGAATATCCTTCTGGAGCTATTCCACGTTTCTGAACCTATTCCGACACACAACGGCTTTAGATATCCCCACAAGTAAAAGTCTAATGGTGTGAGGTCAGGTGATCTGAGTGGCCATTCCATGACACCCCTTCGACCAATCTATTGGCCAGGAAGCACCTCGTTGAGCCATTGTCGCACTCTGCAGCCATAATGTGGCGGTGCTCCATCGTGTTGAAAAAAAAAGCACGCCGCGATACCAAAGGCATTTCATCCACATATGGCTGTAATGTGATGTGCAGATGATATACATACTGGCCAGGTGTTAACATATCGGGCAAAAGCACCATCCTTAATATGACGTTGCCGTATATTCCACACCACACATTCACTTACGGATCGGCTTGATTGTGCGCTTCAACAACTAACGAGACCAATACAGAACGTTGGGTTTGTTGACTGTGTAGTTGAGGTGGAAAATAGCCTCATCACTGAATAGAATGTTAGCCTGTAGCATATGATCTTGTGTTCATGTCCGGTGAAACCACTCACTGAACACTGTTCGTCTGCCCGCATCATCCCCATGTAATGCTTGTACCAAATATATATGTTAAGTATGATACCGCTCACGTGATAAAATACTGAAGACCGACTTCTGAGATATTGATGCCTCTTCTGCAATCCTCCGTGCTGGTCTTTCAGGACTAACTGCCACCTTTGCAAACACATCTATATTCATGTCGCGGGATGTTGCAGTTCGTGGTCGTCCACTGCGGAGCCTGTCCGTCACGCTACCTGCAGCTTTAAAGCGCGCCATGAGTATCGATATGAGTTGGTGGGACGGTGCTACCTGATTTTGGTGGCGCCTGTGATAGTCTGCTGCTCTTTCCAGTTGACTCATTCCAGCTGAATGAAGGAGCACCATTTCATCTTTCTCTTGGATTGAATATATTCCACGTCATCAAAGCACACGTGTCACAGTTGAAAGCAATAGCACAGAACTACTCTCAATTCATCCAGAGCGGTCGCATTAGACACCCCACGAACAAATATCCGCGTGGCACAGGTAGCTCCGATTGGCATGTACTAATTCCACCACTGCACTCTGTTGATAACGATCAAATTCACTCAGACAAATGATCTGTGTACGTGCAGGTTGCAACCTTGCCAACCATGCTCAAGTGCATCACAGACCACCAGTTTATTGGATTTGCTGAGCCGTTGATTCTTTTTGACTAAACAACACCAATACACTGCTTTTACAGAGCTTAGTGGGTAGTCAATAGCAGCAACGCATAAACTAATGGCTAGACACGAATCACAATTTACATAATCATACATTTACTACTACTACTACTACTACTACTACTACTACTACTACTACTACTAATAATAATAATAATAATAATAATAATAACAATAATAGTATAGACAACAATAATACATAAACAAACACTAGTGATAGACAATTACATGGATACAAGGAATGACACGATCCACTCATCCTTACTTCTGTTTTCCATGGTTTTCCGCAGGCCCACCAGGTGAATGCCGCGATGCTACCGTCTCTAACTGCCCAGAGCTCCTCGTCTTAACTACCAGGGCCGCTGCGTCCTCGGCGTTTGCGGTCCGAACATTCCCTTAGCTCTTTCCATCCACACATACGTTAATCAATAAATCAAGGTAACCCGACCATACAAACAAGCGATTTCAGTTGGGATATTCGCTTCCGCTCGCTTACCTCTTACAGTAAACCTGTTGAAAAACGATACGACTTATTTTCATTTGTTTGTCTTCCTAGTATACCTCCTCTTTCCTACCCCTCCCTCTTGTGATGCTGACGTCATTGTCGTGGGCACTGCAAATAGATCTGCTCCTTTGTTCTTTAATTTGTTCTCCTTTCTATTCTCCTTGGCCCACGGTATTTCACGCTCCAAATTATTTCATTCCATCTTTGCTTCCAATGATGTGGCAACGTTGCATTTTTCTTTCTTATTGGGTGCCATACTATTGTCGAGCTTAAACGGTTGGTCCGATTACGAAAATTCCTCCATTTTAGATTGACAACCCACACTGTGCTATCAAAATGCTCTCTTATAATTTTTTCATATCTTCAATAGTTACCGAGTTGACCTATGGTAAGGGTCTTTTGACTCGCTCGGTATATACATATATCCTAACTATATATAAAACTACATGAGCTGAAATATGAGCACTTCCTGTAGGGCTACAATGATTAAATTTGGTATGATTGTAGCTTTCCGGAATTAACCGACAGGAAAATTGCCAAAAGTGAATATTTTTAATTTTTAGGGGGTCTAAAGAGGGGATGAAAAATTTCCCCACGTTATTTAAAGGGGCATTTTTTGGACATATAATCTCATGTTTTAGGTACTTAGAATTGGAATAAAAACTTGAAATTCGTTATGCTTGTACGTTTTCGTTATTACTATCTAAGTAAATCAGTAAAAATAAAAAAAAATCCAGCTTTAGAGTGGTTTTATGAGGAGCTAAAAAGTCTTTCCCATGTTATTTATATGGAAAAACTTTTACACCCCCAAATTATTGAGCACTTCCTATAGGGCTAAAATCATTAAATTTGACGTAATTGTAGCTTTTCAACAAACCCACAGGAAAATTGCCAAAAATGAATATTTTTAACTTTTAGGAGGTCTAAAGAGGGGATGAAGAATTTCTCCACGTTATTTAAATGTGCCTTTTTTTGGACCTATAATTTCATGTTTTAGGTACTTGGAATTGGAATAAAAACTTGAAGTTCGGTAAGGTTGTACGTTTTCGTTAGGTTACCTAAGTCAATCATCGAAAATAAAAATTTCCAATCGTAGAGAGGTTTTATGGGGAACTGAAAAATCTTTCCCATGTTTTTTATATGGGGCGTCTTCTACCCCCCAAAATGTTTAGGCACTTTTGGCAGGATTAGAATGATGACATTTGGCATGATTGTAGCCTTTCAGGACTAACTGACAGGAAAATTGCCAAAAGGGAATATTTTTTAAAAAATTTAAGGTGTTTAAAGGGGGATGAAGAAATTCCCATACTGGTTAAATTGGCGTTTTCTAGGGATAGAAATCTTATCCTTTAGATAGTTGGAAAAGAAACGATAGAATTGTGGGTTCAAGGGATGCGAGGCCGTAGGCCGAGTTAAGACAGTGTGTGGGGGCGAAGGCCCTGGATGGGCAGATTTAGTAAATATGAAGAGCAATTTCACGAAATTCGAAACTCACTGTTCATGCAAAGGCCGAATGATAAGAAATGCGAGGCCGTAGACCGAGCAGAGTCGGGGGTATGGGGACGGAGCCTCCACCTAGCCAAAGGCTATATATATATATATACAATCACAAAAATAACATGTACCATTCAAGTTCTGCAAAAGATAAAGGTTATTAAGAGAAACAGCAGAAATAAAAGTACATGATAACACATCGAAAAGAGCGTAAAGATTTAAATTAAGTAAAACCGGAAATATTTTATGACAAAAAATGAAGGGAACAGAAACAGAAATAATTAAGACAGCAGTTAAAATTATGAAATTGAATGAAACTGTAAATTGTAACAACATTTGACTGTCACATTCGTTGGTCTCAAATGTCAGTTAAAATAAATAGACCATTAAACACAAAAGTTTAATTTATCTAATTAATGTTCTAACGTAAGTGTTTTCTTCTTCTTTTCAAAATCTCCAGTATGAGACGTCTCTGCCTAGCTCTTGTTAACAACCCTCGTTATTTCATTTTTTATTATGCCCCTTCATAGCCAAATGGATAAGACGCATATTTTCTATGCACGTGGTTCCGAGTTAATAGCTAGTGGAGGTGTTTCCCTCAAATGCAATCAAGAGTAGTGGTTCGGATTCCACTTCCATCACTCTAGGTTCATCTGATATAGTCTTGCTGCTGAAAGGAGACATTAAAGCTCCAACTACTTGACCTATGTTTCGAACACTTAAAAGCGTTTTTTTATCTACTGTTCAAAAGACTGTTCCCGTAATACTCGAAATGAAACATGTGGTGAGACTTTTTTGGCATTTTTTTGTTCAACAAGTGACAAAATACATTCTATTTCTTCTTCTTTTCAACCCTTCAGCACTCGCGCACAGACCGTCACGCGAGAACTCGCACGTGGCCGAAACGACAGCGCTGTAAAATTTGGCATTAAGGAATGAATTACATGATTTTAAATGAATTATATACTTTTTAATAGTTAAATAAAACATTCTTCTCGCAAAATGTGTTTCAGTACAAAGTATCTTTTAAATGGAAATTGGTTAAAGAAAATCAATAAAAAGTAAGGCCATTGTAAATGAGTTTCCAAACCATGTAATCTTAAATATATAAAATAATAAGAATAAAACAAAGTATGAATATCCTCATAATACTAATATGTTCCTTTTATATCTTCTTTACTCACTGCCGTAACAGTCCGAATGTAAGCTCATTTCCTTATTCCTAGTAATATCTTTAGTCACCATCCTCACTGTCCTCATCTAAGCTCATTTCGTTATTCTTAGAAATACACTGAACACATGTTGGTGTTGTATGTTCTTTGCAGATATAACGTAAACATGAAGCACATTTTGTTTTGTTTTACGATTTTTCGTTCCGTCGCAAAAAGAGCAGTGTCCAGTATCACCTACAGCTTCAGGCATCTGAGGTTCCCTACTTTCTTGAAACCCTAAAATGGACCGCAGGCGCAGTTTGATGTCACGTGGAAAGCATTCATTTGACAACTGATGAATCATAAAATCCCTGCGGAGTATGTTGGAAAGTGTTTTCAAGAATTGCCGACGATTCATTTCGCCTATTGCGTTTCGTCTGTCCCTCATTGTAGTATTGGCATTTATTCCTGATATGTTCAATAGCATATAAAATAGGGTCAAAGGCAGCGATTGCTAATCCTAGAAACAGAATATTCAGCCTTCATTTTACCCACAACATCGACCCCTCCTTTTGTCAGATTGTAAAACGAAAGCATCTCTGGCTTATTGGCCTCACCTGATGCTGGATCAATACCATCATCATCGTTCATCGATGAAAATAACACAACGTTTCTATTTTTTTAGGTACATAAGAAAGAATTGTATGTTCGTCGCGGAAAGCAAACAAACTGGTACACTATGGTCTGCTCTTTGTCTGTACAAAAACAGGACGAATTTCACGTTTATTTTTTCCGTCGTACCTACATGAGTTAGTTCATGATTTTTCAGGAGAGATTCTGATAGTGGCACGGAAGTGTACCAGTTATTAGTTGTCACGTTTCTGCAAGATCCTGAAATAGGCTGAATCAAACGTTCAACAATACTTTGTCCACTGTTATCTACTTGATACGGCCCTTCAGGTTGTTTCCCTGCGTATACTTCCATCTTATACGTGTAAAATGTTCGAGCATCTGCCATAGAGAATACTTTAATTCCGTATTTTTCTGGCGTATTAGCAATATATTTTCTGAAAGGGCATCGCCCTCGAAAGCCTTCAACCATCTCATCGATTGTTACGTATTCACTCACAGAATAATGCCAGATACATCTCGACACAAACTCTTCAAAAATCTTTCTAAAATGTGTGAATGTATCAAACTTTATTCTAATAGCTCTTGTATTTATGTTGTCAGATCTGAGTGCTAGCAAAAGAAATTCGAACCTCGTTCTAGACATGGTCAAACGAAAAGCCTTAACTCCTGTTCCATCTTTGCTCCAAAGGTCTTTAGATTCAAATGTCTTCCTTTTAGTGTCCCTGGCTAAAATAACAGTCCAATTACTGCTTTTAGTTCAGTAATGTTAGTTTCTAAAGCATCACGTGGACGATTATAATTTACCTGCTGTTTCTCAATCCACAAATTAGTGTTTGTGACAATTTCTTCTAGAGTAACGTTACTGTCCGGAATAAACAATTGCCAAGCATCCAAGGGGTTCGGAACATTCTTAGCATCTCCTATAGCCCCTGGTACGTGTGTTGGTTTTACTACATTACGTTTCATTATACGACTCCTGTTAGAAATAGGATGCACAAACCACTTTGTAGTTTTGTTTTTACCTATTATAAATGGCGGCTCTTGTTCCATATTTACACTTTGTTGTTCGATAACGTCAAGTATATCACTTTGTTCATTTTCTGACTCACCAGATCCCTCTGTTTCAATATCATGATCGCTTTCCTCGAGTATATCTTTACTCCCTGATAGTTCACCATCACTTACTATTCCATTATCATCATCACTACAGTCAAATAAAAAACCTCTAGCACGTCCATGTTCACGGCGTTTTACCTGATTGGCAGGTTCCTCTTTCTCTACACTCAGAAGCAATTTTTCAATTTTTTCTTGTTCTTTCGAATCCATATTTCCTTCAAATCATCACTAGAACACTCACTAAAATACTAAATTAATCGTATGTGTTATATTTACAGTATATCTCAAAAAAATATGAATAAACAAATTTGAAAGAAAAATGTTAAGATAAAAAAGCCAAATACGTAAGCACTCGCGCGCGGAAGAAATGACCGCACTAAGCCTAAAGGTCCAGTTGACAGAGCACACAAAGCACTGGGCACCAACTAACGCCAAGAGCTGTGGTGTGTTGCAACAATACAGTCTGGGGAAGAATTAGAGGGGGTGAGGGGAAATTTGCCCAAAGGCACTAAACAGAATAAAAGAATATTTATAGGTGCGGTCGAAAAGACCACACTGCGAGTTTTCGAGGGTTAAAAAATTTCTTTTCTTTGCTTTATTTGCTGCCCATTTTCCAGATCTTACTAAGAGAACCGCCTAAGTACCTAAAAGTAGTTATCCGGTCTACTTCGTCCATCGGACTTCTACAGCTGTTCGTCCCCTTTAATTCAATCATCTTTATCTTTTTATTGCCTATTTTCTTCCCAGAATTCTTACAGCTTTTCCTCAAATTGGCACACAGATTTTTTAATTTTCATTTCAAATTTAGCTAGAAAGAATCATACTTAAAGCGAATCTTTCAATCAGTCATTTCCAACTAGCCGATTATGACGTACCCTAACAGCATTGAAAGTTGAAAAAATATTTTTTGAATATTGAATTTATACTCAATATTGAAACAATATTTATTTTCAAAAAACAATGTTTAAAAATATGTAATGAATATGTAACAAGAAATATTTCATTACAAACATTTTATAAATGTTTGTTTTTTGTTATTGCATGAATATTTGAAGAAAATTGTTTAATCAATATTTATTATATGTTTCGTATCAAATATTTCCACCAAAAATATTATACGAATATTTCGTTTTTGTGATTCAGCAAATATTTTAAAACCAATGTTTACTAAATATTCGTGTAATATTATATAACAATATTTATTGTTATGCCAAAATGGAATGTACAAAAAATATTTATTTATAATTTAGTAGGAAATATTTACACGAAAAATGTTGTATGATTAATTTGTGTTTAAGATTCAACAAATATTTGAAAACCAGTGTTTGCTAAATATTAATGTAATATTATATAACAATGTTTTCTGCTATGCCAAAATGGAATATACTAAAAATATTTATTATATGTTTAGTAACAAGTATTTCCACCAAAAATGTTTTACGAATATTTCGTGTTTATGATTTAGCAAATATTTGAAAACCGATGTTTACTAAATATTTAAGTAATGTTACATAACAATATTTACTGCTATGCAAAAATGAAATATGCTAAAAATATTTATTATATATTTGATAGGAAATATTTACACGAAAATTGTTGTATGAATATTTCGTGATTATGATTCAACAAATATTTTTTTGAAAACCAATGTTTACTAATTATTTATTTAATATTATATAATAACATTTACTGCTGTGCAAAAGTGAAATATACTACAAATATTTACTGTATGTTTAGTAACAAATATTTCCACCAAAAATGATGTCTGAATATTTCGTGTTTATGATTGAGCAAATATTTAAAAAAAACAATGTTTAGAAAATATTTATGTAATGTTACATAACAATACTTACTGCTATACCAAAATGGAATGTACTAAAATATTTAGTAGGAAATATTTACACGAAAAATGTTGTATGAATAATTTGTGTCTACGATTCAACAAATATTTGAAAACCAGTGTTTACTAAATATTTGTGTAATATTACATAACAATACTTACTGCTATGCCAAAATGGAATATACTAAAAGTATTTCTTAAATGTTTAGTAGAAAATATTTACATGAAAAATATTGTGCGAATAATTCGTGTTAGTAATTCATGGAATAAATGAAAGAAAATGTTCAGTAAATATTTTTGTTGCATTACATTACAATATATATTGCTAAGCCAAAATGGAATATGCAATAAATATTTATCATATATTTAACAGTAAATATTTATACGAAAACTGTTGTATGAATATTTCATGTTTGTGATTCATTGAATGCTTGATAGACAATGTTCAGCAAGTATTTATGTAATACTACATAGCAATATTTACTGCTATGCCAAAACAGAATATACTAGAAGTATTTATTATATGTTTAGTAACAAATATTTCCACCAAAAATGTTGTACGAATATTTCGTGTTTATGATTCAGCAAATATTTGAAAACCAATGTTTACCAAATATTTATTTAATATTACGTAGCAGTATTAGACTGCTATGCCAAAATATAATATAGTAAATTTTTGTTATGTATTTAGTAGGAAATATTTACACGAAAAATGTTGTATGAGTATTTGGAGTTAGTGAATCATTGAATAAATGAAAGAAAATATCCAGTAAATATTTTTGTTACATTACATTGCAATATATATTGCTAAGCCAAAATTCAATATGCAATAAATATTTATAATATATTTAACATAAAATACTTATGCGAAAACTATTGTATGAATATTTCATGTTAGTGATTAATTGAATATTTGATAGACAAGGTTTAGCAAGTATTTATGTCATATTACATTATAATATTTGGTGGAATGCAGTAACTGAATAAACAAAAAATGTTTATTACATATTTAGCAGCAAATATTTTTAAGAGAAATGTTGTGTGAATATTCTGTTAGCGATTCATTGAATATTTGAAAGATAATGTCTAGAAAAAATATATATATTGTATTGCATTACAATATTTACTTCTCTTTCATAATAAAAAAATCCAAAAAGCATTTATTATACATTCAGTAGGAAATATTTAAACAAACAATAATGTACCAGCAATGGGTTATGGAACGTTTGAAAGATAATGTCTAGTAAATATATATGTTTTATTTTGTTACAATATTTAATGCTATGCCATAATTGAATGTACAAAAATAGTTATTATATTTAGCTCGACCGTTGGATGCGGTAAGATTTGTGTTATGTGGGTGCCGCTTCAACGTAAATATAAGTTTCTTTACTTTCAATTGTTTCAGACTTACGAGTTTGGATATCAATTTTTACAATATGTCACAATACGGTTGATAAAGATATCAATTCTCAGGAAATTTCATCTTGTCCTCCGGAAACCAATTTGATGGCAATGTTTAATTTGAAAAAAAAAAAAAACTCTCGGTTCGGAGTCGCAAATTAGAATGTGTAAGCTCATTGTTTAAGTTTTATCTGCTGCAAATCAGAAACATAAACGTAAGATGAATTTTTAGTAAGATCAGATCAACTATTTTATTTTTCTCCCTTTAAACCTTACGTACTTTGTTACAGGGAAATCATATTTAGTATTACACACGTTAGTTATTAAATGGACAGAAAGAGGGCTATAATATGAAACAAGACATGTCCTAGCGTTTTCATATAATCTTCCAAAGTCCTGATACTCTTGCGAATAGGGCACCACTCTGCTCTCTCAAAAACGTAAGATACAAAATTTCAAGTATAAAATTTCACATAATGGTTAAAAGACCAATTTCATGTAATTCGCATTCGGAAATTGGTACAACGAGTTGTCGTCAAAAATGTTCATTTTTCGATTAAATGACTCTTGGCAATGAAGGAGGGATACGGAATATATTAGTTCTTACCGCCGCTGTACCTAAACACAACGTAACAGAAGGTTAGAGTTAGTAATGTGTAATCATTTCAAAATACTAAGGTAAAAGCACCAGTTCTGGACATCCTTAAATTTGGCTCCAATAAAGGACATGTTGACGGAAATATGTAAAATAGGAATTTGAAAAACCACTTAAGTTTCTCTTGCATTGAAAATTTACTACTTGATATACTACTACCACTGAGTGGCATTCGTTTGTCGTCTACTAAGTACTGATGCTTCAATTTTAGTGATATTGGTTGCATGCACTTTTCTTCACAGTTCCTTAAGAAATTGAATAAGATGAGGCATATCTTTGGGCATGCGGCAAAGAGCTAATACTTTATAATTTAGATCACGATATCTTGTAAAACGGATTATGTAAATTTATTGATCCAGTGAAAGGAGTTAAGTTACCGTTCGCAATCACATCCATATTCCTTCCTATATATTTCATGTGAACCAGAGAATATTTTACAGTAGATAATTTTGGACGAATAAACCTATATTGGGATAAATCGCATTTGCAACTGTTTATCGGTCTTGGTAATTTGCAAGTAGAAACTAGAGGAAGGCAATGCAATTTATTTATACTTAATAGGAAACTAACATTCGGATCCAGTGATCCGGATCCAAAAAGCGTTACTTGAAACGGGATTTCATTCTATTTCGTCGTTTCGAAGTTCTCGAATGGCAACGCAAGGCAAACAATGAAAAAGACAATTTTAATTCAATCCAGAAAATCGTAAACTAAACGCAAATTTTGCGTCGCGTCGACAAAACACAACTATACGAAATGAGGTCCACGACATAATGAAACGGGTTTTATTGACTTCATACTCTGAACTCAATTAAGTATTTAAGTAATTCAATGAGTTCAGAGAGAATGAAAAGCTTCGAAAAGGCGATAAATGTCCTAATTCCATGTCGGCTTCCGTAAATACAACGCAAAATTTTTATTTTAGCTTCCAATATTCGATATCACGTACGAACTTTTAGATATAATGACATGACGCAAATTTTTCATTTTGGAGATTATCATCCCCAAATTTTTGACAGTCTCGCTACCAAAAGTTCTTAATGTATAAGTTGCGAAGACTGATACAGAATGAGACCCAAGGTATTACGAAGTTTTGTTACAAAACATTAAGCAAACGGGTCAAATATTTTCCGATTAGTACAGCCGATGTTCGATGTAGGTGCTGAAATGTTATTACATAAGTTAAGTGCTACTTTCGGAGAATATAAGAGTGTTGGAAACAATTTCGTTTTCCCTTAAAGTATGTTTCAAAGTAATTCAATAATCAATAATACTTTTGACTTAAGATATGGATTTTCCAGATGATTTGAAACGATTAATAACTTTTCTCAATGGTTCTAAAGGAGGCGTAGTTGCCAGGTCCTGCAATTATACAGAATCAAACTCAATCCTTTCATATACTGACAAAGAGGACGTTATATTAAGGGATGATGAATAAGCTAAATCATTTTGGCTGTAACTTCAACAGTATTGGTGAGTAATAATTAGTTATTCTTACTTTTCAAATACTGTTTGGAATATTTATTGTTTCTTTGTATATTAGTAACAACAATTCATTTTTGCGGATTGCAGCTAATTTTTAGCTCTGTTTCAGCGGAAAAAGAAAAATCGATCTGGCACTACTGTTTGCAGTTCCGAATAGTCAGTGTTGCCAATTCTGCGACTTTGTCGCTAGAACTAACGATTTTTGGAAGTGTCTAACGACAAAAATTTTTATTTAGCGCCTAGCGACAAATTTAGCGACATTTAGGAATTCAAATATTTTGTTCTATATTTATATTAAAGTTTCCAAAATTTTGCAGTTTGTAATACTAATAATTACTTTTACACACTCGGTTGCACTACTGCTATGAGCGACTTACTTCGTTGGATTCATCGCTGCTATGAGGATTATGCCCTTCTTCACTGCGTTTCGGAAATCCGGGAATTTCCTGTATCTAACTAGTTGCGAAATAGGTGGTAATCTCTTGCATTGCACAGTGCGTACAGTGACAGTGAAGCTGGAGAACATTGTGCTTTTCTGGTTTAGTGTAGTGCGTGTGATTTATATATTAATTTAACTGCGGTTGTTCTTAATATAAATTATACAGAAATTTCATGGGGTGAGTTCGGTGAAGTGTTCCAATACGAAAGCAACATGAATTCCCCAACCCCCCCAAAAAGATAATCATACTCTATAAGATGGAATGGGGAAAAGTGATCCAAATTTTTAAGTATTTGCAAACTTTTAATGCTATATTTGTGAATTTTGTATTTTTCAAAGCGCATAGTGCAGTAGTTTTGTCAATATAGTATTTTTTTTAAAGAATAAATACTCGAGTCTTCCATTGTACATGAAAATATTTAAGTTATTTTAATTCCTTTGTAAAATTATATAGCGACTTTTTCTTTAGCGACTTGGCAGGAGGCGTTTAGCGACTTCTAGCGACTTTAGAATACTAAACTAGCGACATTTCACACTGGCGAGTTGGCAACAGTGCGAATAGTAGTGGTAGTTTATGATCTTTTTGGCGCTTCGATAAGGTAAGCTATAGTTGAGTAGAATTGCGTGTGAGTTGTTAAAGTTTCGGTACATTTTGAATGTAAAGTGCAATTTTCGCTTAATGTGAAGTGCTTCTCGATGTAAAATGAATAAATCTCGCAGAAGGCCTAGAAAGATGTTTTCAGAGCTTTCTGAAAGGTCAAAAGAACGACGTGTACGTGAAGTGATTGATTTAGCTAACAATTGTACAAGGCACAATAATTTCTTAAATTGCTTCTAACTCTTAAATTGTTGTTCATTATATTTTTAAAAATATTGGTAATAGTTAAGAACAGCTACTTCTCATCTTCCGTGCACGAGGATACATCTTATTGTTGCACTACCTAAACACCCTAAGTACAAGGGCAAGAACTCAGTCTATTACCTACTTTTTAACATCCTAGATAGTCAATGAATAATTCCTGAAAGTATGGCGTTTCTCGTCCTTCCCTAAATGGGAAGTACGGGTCCTTAACTATAACCAAAATATTCATTCTGTGTAGATATAATTTGTTATTGTTGACCCAAACCATTTATTATTGACCAAGAAATATTTGCATAGCTCCAACAAGTCAGTATGTCTGGAGAAGTATTGAAGTGCTGTTCTAGATCCTACAAAAATGATAAATTTTAAGTACTGCTACGTATACTCAGAAAAAGTAATAGTAGATTGTTTATAGTCGTATAAGAAAAGAAAGAGTACAGATGTAGTGTAAAATCAAATCTTTATTAACTCAATCGTTTCTCTGCTGAAGAAAGTGTAGTTTATTCACAAAGTGTACCAATGTGTGTTGAGTTAGAAAGTATAAAGAGGTCCGGATCTGCCCCTACAAAAGCATTTGTGTAACTGTTTCGGCAATGTAATAACATCATATACCGGAAGTATCTCATCGAGTTTTGACGGCGGTAATAGTATACAACAGTGCCTCATGATTTGTGCGCGTGGGTACTTCCTACTGTTGCACTACGTATAAAAATGATTTTATTACATTTAGAAGTAGTAAGAAGCATCCACGTGCACGTGACATGCGATATGTGTTTCAAATCCCCCATCAAATCAAATCAAATACACTACGTACAAGGGCACATTATTATTCTTCGCATACCATAAAACACAACGAAACGCAACGCAAACCGACGTACATTTTATTTTATATTACTCAGTAATTAAATGAAAGTCGCCTTGTTACCTCATTTTCAAGTTCCTATATCTTCAATGAATAATCCTTAAAAGACTGCCACTTCGTGAGTCCTCGCTAAATGATGAGGCACTCTCGTATACTATATCCTTGACGGCTCAGTAGCCCTCCCCGCTGGCTTAGTGGCTACCACGTGTGCCTTTGGTGCACGGGGTTCCGGGTTCGGTTCCCGGTGGGAGAAAATTTGGGATTTTAACTGCCCTCAATGTTTTTTGTTCGTGTCCCTGTCGAGTTTAGTAGTCCCAAACAATTGAGAAAAGAAAGTAAAAAAGGCCAGGAAGATTTTAAAAAAAGAGAGCCGCGTTAGATCAGTGCAAGAGATTTCACATCTGATTCATGGGATCCCTGCTTCGATTCCAGCTCGCACGAAGTGAACTTTGTGGTGAACAAATGTTGTGAGAGTGGGATTTCTCGGTTTAAAATAATTGTGTATGGGGTCCAGGGGGAAGCCCTTATATCCTTTAAAAATGTCCTCAATGTTTCTGTGCTCCTGTTACTGTCGTGCCCAGCAGCCCTAATAAGTGGAAAGATAAGAAAGAAAACGTAAAATGCTCACGTCGGGATCCCTAGCCCGATCCCAGCTCGTGCCATGTGAATTTTGTTGTGCACACACTGTGTGCGTGGGTTTTCTCTTTTTTAAAATATTGGTGTACAGGTTTCCGGGTTCAATTCAAGGTGGGAGAGTCCTTGTGATTTTAATTGTCCTCGATGTTTCTATGGTCGTGTCCCTGTCGTTTCCAGTAGTACTGATAAGTGGGGCGTTAAGAAAGAAAGAAAAAGTCAGGAAGTATTTTTAAGGTAGAGTGCTCACCTAGAGGACCCTGGTCCGATCCCAGCCCGCATCAAGTGATTTTTGTGGGACACAAACACGGTGTGCGTCGTTTTTCTCGTTTTGAAATAATGATGTACGTGGTTCCGGGTTCGATTCTTGATGGCAGGGCCCTTGTAATTTTAACTCTCTTCGATGTTTCTGTGTTTGTGTCACTGTTGTGTCTAGTAGTCCTGATAAGTGGAAAGATAAGAAGGGAAAAAATCACTGTTTTAAAAAGTGGTAGAGCACTCACCTGGGGGTCCCTGGTTCGATCCCAGCTCGCACCAGGTGAACTTTGTGGTAGATACACTGTGTGCGTGGGTTTTCTTGTTTTAAAATACCGTTTGATGCCCAGTGGGAGAACTCTTGTGATTTTAAGTGTGCTCGATGTTGCTGAGTTCGTGTCACTGTTGTGGCGTCCGTCTATTTGAACGAATACATCACATTACAGATTTTGTGCCCTTGTCACAGAAAGCTATGAATTGAACCAAATACCATTGCATATTTAGGCCTCGAAACCAGAATGTCTGGTTCACGTTATATCCGTATAAAAATGTACGGAAGTAAATAATTGGTTTACATATTTACGTTTGTAATACCATATTATAGTGAGCTACTAAATACAAATTGTTACTTTAAAGGGTCAATGTTCACCTTCTGTTTCTTTTAAAGGGTGTAACCGTTGGTTTGGGTTTACAATGACGCAGAAGTGGTGTTTAGCCGAATTTTTACGAGATGTACACAGGAAATGAAATATCAATTGTCCCAGCCAGCTGGATTCCTTCTGATGAAACTGCATGCTGGTGGCTACCTCGCAGTAGAAAAAGTAAAGTTCGAAAACTTATAAAAGTGTGTGAGGGTCCTGACTAAGAAACCTGGAGTTTTTTCACCAATATACGCATTATACACAGAAATATTGGTAAGCTGCTTTTAATACCTAGTTTTTCATTTTTTAAATTTTGTAACTTCTATTTGGAATGTTCCTGTGCAATTTCAAAATATCTTAGTTCTGGGGCTCGTACTTCATTGTCTTAAGAATGAAACATGTAATTGAATGACGTAGCACTGTGACTCAGAAGCCGTCTTCGCTGGTCTTGTGGCTAGCATATGTGCCTTTGGTGCACGGTGTTCCGGGTTCGATTTCCCATGGAAAGAGCCTTTGTGGTTTTGACTGTCCTCGATCTTTCTGTGTTTATGTGCCTGTAATGTCCAGTAGTCCTAGTAAGTTGACGAAAGAAGTTAAACTTCAGGAAGTCTTTAAAGTGGATAGTGCGTGCTAGGGGCCCCAGTTGGAGAACCTATGTGATTTTTCTGTCTTCGTGTCCTTATGGGTAAAATAATGTAGGTAATAATAAAATGGTATAGGTTAACATGTTATATAAGTAATCAATTAAACCTGAGTAATTAGGATGTATAAAAGAGTGAGAATGCTCACCTCTGGGGACGTAAAGCAAGATTTTTATTTTCAAATTTTTGGCTGAATGAAAAATCCTATTTCTCCCCAAAGGTCTTCAGAAACACAATATTACCTCAAGAGTAGTTTATACACTAGGCTAAACAAACTCACATTTCGTTGAAATACGGTTATTAGGTATGAAGAAAAAATGTGTGAAGAGAGACGGAATTTTGAAAAGTAAATAATGACCAGAAATAACACTATCCTCTCAGAAAACATCTTATTCTCACCTTACAGCCTACTTGAAATGTAATAGGGAATGTCGAATTATGGAGAGAACTCTCGTGTCACCTGTGTCCCATTTTTTGCCACGTGTCTATGGTCCATTTTTAGATGGACTTCGAATATTTCCAATTTTATGCATCCATGACAAGCTTGTGGAATTATTCGAAAGTTTGGTTTATAATTGAAGATAATGCTGTAAGAACCAGGAATCATGAACGTAAGGAATAAACAGCTCCGAAATTTGTCTAAAAATTCGGAGAAGTTCCAGAAGGTTCCCAAACTCAGTAACAACCAGTCTCATAGGTAAAGGGTTCTAGGAGGCCACACTGCGGAAAATTCTTTGTTCCCGCAATCATTAAAATTTTAGAGTAACAAATTAGAATTTTCAGAATTATAGCAATATTGATTTCCCGAACTCTTCTTCTGTCCCACCCGTTCTTTTCGACCCCCCCCCCCTTAAAACTCACCCACTCGGGCTGTGACTCTGGCGATAATTATTAGAAGATAAGTGTGGGTTTCATAGGGAAACTCAATCATTGAGTAGGTTGAATGTGATAGAATTATTGAATTTTTATTTTATATTTTGCGAGTTACTGTTACTGTTTTGTTTTCTTGTTATATATTTTGTTAGTTTTTAAGCTTCTTTGCGACTTCCGTTTTAAATTAAATATATATACTTTTATTTTTATTTTGTCGAACTTATGTTTGAGCTACAATTTATTTTAATGTAAAGGCTAATCACCATATCCAGACGGGAACAAATAGTCTCGTCATTGACAACCTCATAAATATTAATACATCAATCAATCGACTTAATTTGGATCTATAAGAATATAGCCGATTCATATAAAAGTTTATGAAAGTTGAAATAAAAGCTCATAAATTACTTCGTTACTATAGCAACAGTTTGTTTTTAAAAGGAAAAATCACAAGTCCTTCTTTTTTTTCTAAGAAAGCACCAAAGTGCTACTTCGACATGCTCACCGGTTTTGACATTTTCTTTTCGTTACTCACGGTCCTCTTGAAGACACTAACATTCGATTTCTGTAGAACTGTGAAAATCACCCATCTGCGAAGTTATCATTTCATTTCCAGATGCACAAATTTGCCGTGTATTGTTATGCTTATACTATATATTTTTGGCGATGCTTTATATTCACTTCAGTTCTTGAATGTTAACTAGCTTAAAAGAAAACTCAAAGAAAGAGATGTTTGCTTTCTCAACTTCAGAAAGAATAATTATGGAAAGGGGTGTCACTTAATGTTGGTGTAAGATTCTAATTTGAGAGAGGATTAGGAATGTAAGACAAAAAATCTCTAAATAGTTGATGTATATGTTTAATCATATTGAATTACACTTGTTTTAATGCACTTATGGAGACCTCGAACAACAACATTAACATTTCATCATGTTCTACTTTAATTAAAATTTTAAAATTGCAGACGATCTAAACAGAGCAGAGAAAATGTGCAAAAGGTATGAAGATGGGTATAGTTCTTCAAACTTATTGGCAGATTCTGAATCTGAAGAACGAGGCAAAGGCTATCGCGGAAGGAGGCCACTTCTAGATATATGCGAGTATGAAGCGCCATCACCCAAGAAAGCAAAGAAGACTGCAGAGTCAAACAGTGAATTTTACAATACGGGTAGCAGCAGTTCGGAGCCCATCAAATATCCAACACCTCCAAGGCCTCAACAAAAAGATAGTACTCGTAGAGAGCAGGCTGATGTGAAGTGCCAACCTTGCACGGACCTCACCCGCAAGCTTGATCATGTTATCGGCAAGAAACGTATCATACTCCTTAGTTTCTTGAATTCAAATCATATGTTGTGATACCTTGTTGTCAGACACGTATGCAATAATTTATGTCGTTCTGGGGGGGATCCAAATACCATTTGAGGCTAAAGAATGTTAGACTTTGTAAAATTACCCCTAAAATTAGACTAAATTTGCAGAGAAGCCAGGATTTCAAAGATTCGGACACCCAGGACCTGCCTATGCTCCTACTTGTTCTCGTCTGAAATTTTCTGAGAAATTCAATGTTGATAATGTTGTTTTATCACATTTGACAAGAAGAAAATGTTGCTTTATCACATTTATTGACATTTAACAAGAAGAAAATGTTTTTGCTTTATCACTTACCCAACGAAGTTATGATTTTTTTCTTCGACCACCACTTGGTCTAGTGGCTGTCACGTTTTCCTTTGGTGCGCGTGGTCCCGGATTCGATTCCTGGTGAGGGTAGTGTTGAACGAAAAAAGTGGTTCGGATTCCACTATAATCAGTTGTCCACGTCTCCTTTACCCTACATGGCATTTGCGTGGGACGCTAAACCCAACATTAACTAACTTTTTTTTTGTTTCAGGGGACTAAGGCTGTGACACAGACAAAATGGTCCCAATTATCAGATCTGGCACTTATGTCATAGAACTCTCTTAATTCTTGAGCTTCTGTATATTTTTTGTAGTTCCGTGGATGGTACATTTTTCCTACCCTTTAATCTCTCTAGAATTTCAATATAAACAAGAATTATAAACTAATTTGCACCTTATACCAAGTACAGAATAAAACCCTTGTTGAGCTTAGCAAATATACTAGTTCGGTGTGTCGACATTTCTACTGCTTCGCCAATAATCTTTCTGAGAAATCTCTTTTTGGAATATTTTCTACATATATATTTAGTAAGCATCAATGAGAGTGATTATGAATTACGTTGGGAGCCAAATGGCTAACATGTTTACCTTCGTAATTTCGAATTCGATTTCCAGTTAAATTTTAGATATCCATGATAATCCTGCATCGTAAGAGAATTGGGATCCGATTTTAAATTAAGGGGTAGCAGATTTCAGTCATGTAAGTCATAAATAATAAAACTTGGAAGCTGACGACCTGGTCTCTTCTGTTCCAAGAATTTTAACTCAAAAATTAAGTAAAATAGTAAAAGGACCCCGCTCTTTTCTTATGGAAAGTGGCTTTCGGCTAATGTTGTTGAAACTTCGCTGGTTGATAGTTCTTAACATGTGGATCAAAAGTCTCAATGGGCACAAAGACCGAAATCCACTCCTTCCCCCCAAAACCCGCCTCCAAGTAGCTGGGGGGAATTGAACTGATTTCAGCATGTAAAACAATTTGTTGTTTTAATCAACTCAACAAAGACCCCAAACAACCACATGTTTGACTAACAAACTACCCCACATGACACCGCCCTTTGCCCCCCACATATCCTCCCCCGCAAATTACCTTACGGATGTTCCATATTACTGTAGTTTATAGTTGCGCGTATGTGTTGAAATACCTACAGTTTTGGTCTCACCGACGATATAATGGGTTTCACGTATCACTGATTACGAATCTGAGGTGAGAGTTCTAGAATTCAAGATGGAGGATCAATATGGCGGATCAAAAACACGAAACTCCTGAATGTAGCCACAAATAGCTGTTTACTAGGGTATTTTGGGTCGTTGGTTACGAATCTGAGGTCAAAATTCTTGAATTCAAGATTGCAGATCCAATATGGTGGATAAAAACATCGAAGCCACAAACCGTAGTAGACTAGAGTGTTTTTAGATCGCTGTTTAAGTACGCAACATTCCTCGATACTTCAGCCAACATGTAGAATTATTCTGCACCCTTGCCCTTTACCAAAACCCACCACAGATATCTTAATGCTGAACGGTGTTAAAATAATTCATCAATTATCTGTTCATTATTTTCATCATTTCGGTTTGCAGCATCTAATGTGGTACTTAGCAATGAGTCATCGGGATATCTAATATTCTGTAAATGTCATGCATGGCCTAAATACCCATATCATATATTGAAAACATTTTTATTATCATTTCGAAAATATTTTCCTTCTCAATAGTGAAAACATATTAGATTACATCCAATAAAATATTTCTAATACATTTTGTGAATATTTTCCTGGATATACCTTCCGGCTAGCATTCTCAAAATGTACTTTCGGTAATTTCTAAAATGTTTTCTAAACATTTATGGGAAAATATTTTCCGGAAATATTCGGAATACATTAGGGCAGGCCTGTCCATGAATTGGCTCCCGGAGCCAAAGCGTGAGCGGGCACGAGCGAAGATAAGAACAGGTGAGCACAGGTGCTGCTAGCTTCGCTTCTTCCACTGCATCCGATAAGTGTTGCCAACCACACATGATGGCGAAAAACCTATGGCCAAGCCTGGCCAGAAATTCGCACGATGATAAGCATTGTGCAGACGCAAGCGTGAAATGTGCAGGTGTGCTCTCCCCCTCCCCATTTCGAAAGCAGTGACGCGAAAACACTGCAGGAAATAAAATTGGTACGTTTTTTGGTTGAGGAAAACGCATGATAGAGGTTACAGTTAGCGTTGAAGTAACTAACAAATGAACAAGAAAGAAAGAAAGAAAGAAACTAATATTAAACATGTCATCTTACAGACGCAAAAACGACTACAAAAATCGGAAACAAATTGTTTCAGACCTTTTTAGCTTGCTTACACAATTCGTGACGTTGTATTACATTAGCACTCGGTCTGTAATTTGTCATTCGCTTCACGTTTGCTAAGTTGTAAACGCCTTTCGTTGCTAGATTGATAGGAGAACGATGGGAGGTAGAAAATAATAATAATAATAATAATAATAATACGCATTATTATTATTATTATTATTATTATTATTATTATTCGGACCAAAGAGGGATGAAAATGGGGATTGGAGGAAATTCATAACTAGGAATTGCATAGTTTATACCGCTCACCTAACATTATTAGGGTTATGAAGTGTAGAAGGCTCAGGTGGGCAGGCCATGTAGCCAGAATGGAAGAAATTAGAAACGCTTTCATAATTTTAACTGAAAACCCAATTGGAAGAAGACCACTAGGAAGACCTAGGCGTAGATGGGAAGACTATATTAAGATGGATCTTGCAGAAATAAGAGTACAGAGTAGAAACTGGATCCAGTTGGCTAAGGACATAAGTTAGTGGAAATATTTTGTAAACGCGGCATTGAACCTTCGGGTTCCATAGACCATAGAGTTAGTTATTATTATCTAAAAGAAATGTTCAAATGTTGTAAAGAGACAATTACCCAGAAGAACCGAGTTTCGACCAAACACTAATTTGCCGGAAGGAAATTCCAGTGCAGTCCAGCCTACTTTAAGCGTTATCCGTGCAACCCACGTTTCATGTTCAAGACATTGGGAATAATTGTTCGTATCATTCAGTTGGAACGTTTCCTTTCGAATTTACGCTATTACAGTAGACCTACGCTATTACAGTAGGCCTACGCTATTACAGTAGGCCTACGCTTTTACAGTAGGCCTACAACATTGTGACTTTCAAAATCAGTCAGTAACTATCGAAGAAACACAAGCGTGTAGCTTCAGTCGTTGAAATGATTTAACATTCTTTTTCACTTTTAACAAGCCACCGGCAAGCAACCAGCCAGGGACAATACATTTTTCCTTATTAAAAAGACACTCCTTGTTAAAAAAAAAAAAAAAAAAAAAAAAAAACTAATTGCAGTCACTAACGGTCACACTTAAAAATGGAAAATCTCTTTGGCTCTCTTAATATTTTGTTTGATTCTTTGCGATCAAAGTAACTTTAGAAGTGGAGTAAGAAATACTATTCTTCCTATTGATAGTGTAATAGTGGCTTCTAATCTCCACAACCAACCCCTTGCTAAGCCTATTCGTACACACATACATGCATAAGCTAATTTTCTGGAGATATACTTAGATAATTACAAACAAGTGCTACAGTTTTTTTTCTTATCAACAGATTATCTCTTTTCCTAAAAAGCGAAACAACATAATATAACAAACCCACACTCGGATATAACAAACCCACATCCCTCTTTAACAAAAGGAAAGAAAAAAGAAGAAAAGGAACGTACATAGTTTATCATTTGATTGCTGTTACAAGTTTGTATTGTCTATAGTTAACGGTTACCACATTGTAAAAAAACACTTTACACTAAATGGCAATCAGTTACCATACATACTTTTTTTTTTTTTTTTTTGGTAAGCTAGTGATTACCGTCAAGGTTGACAACAATTCCGCTCCTCTAAGGACAAAACCCGAAGATCCACGAAGCACGAACAATGGTATTTGCTCGTAAAATGCTCGTGAGCGTTCACGAGGAGAGTTTCCACTATCTGCTCGCCGTGGGCAGGGCTGCATTAGGGAAACCAGCATGGAAATCTCCAGAGAAGGAAAACCTTTTGGAAACCAAGGAAAATATTTTCTTTTGGTTGAGAAAATATTCCTTGCTGTGTGGGTTACTACTACTAATCAGTTAACATTTAACAATGTGCAAATATTAGCAACTTACGAAATATCTATCTGTCAGACAAATTTACTTTGGATCGCACAGTGACTTCAACACCTACTTCTTCGGCTGTCAAGGGTATTTTATTTTTTGTTTTATTTTATTATTTTTGTCTAAATTGTGATAAAGGTAGAAATCAACGACCTCAGGTGGGCTGCTAACCTCTTTCGCTCGCTCAGCTATATTTCGTGAAGTGAAATAAATAACGAGATCTTACATGTGCAACCTAAAGTAAAAAGTTCTCTAATCAATTTTTCCAGTAAAATTTATGAGTGATTTGGGGTAATAACATTTAACCTTATTGAAGTAAAATTTATAATCTTGCAAAAAAAAAAAAAAAAAAAAAAAAAAAAAAAAAAGACTTAGATAATTCAAGATATTGTTGATCGGAAGAAGGCGGTGGTATTATTTGCACATAATAAACATCAACACAAAGGACCCCGCACTTTTCTTATGGAAAGTGGCTTCGGCTAATCTTGTTGAAACTTCGCTGGTTGATAGTTCTTAACATGTGGATCAAAAGTCTCAATGGGCACAAAGACCGAAATCCACTCCTTCCCCCCAAAAAACCGAATCCAATTAGCTGGGGGGAATTGAACTGATTTCAGCATGTAAAACAATTTGTTGTTTTAATCAACTCAACAAGGACCCCAAACAACCACATGTTAGACTATCAAACTACCCTACTTGACACCGCCCTTTGCTCCCCACATACCCCCCCCCCGCAAATTACCTTACGGATGTTCCATATTACTGTAGTTTATAGTTGCGCGTATGTGTTGAAATACCTACAGTTTTGGTCTCACCGACGATATAATGGGTTTCACGTATCACTGATTACGAATCTGAGGTGAGAGTTCTAGAATTCAAGATGGAGGATCAATATGGCGGATCAAAAACACGAAACTCCTGAATGTAGCCACAAATAGCTGTTTACTAGGGTATTTTGGGTTGTTGGTTACGAATCTGAGGTCAAAATTCTTGAATTCAAGATTGCAGATCCAATATGGTGGATAAAAACATCGAAGCCACAAACCGTAGTAGACTAGAGTGTTTTTAGATCGCTGTTTAAGTACGCAACATTCCTCGATACTTCAGCCACCATGTAGAATTATTCTGCACCCTCGCCCTTTACCAAAACCCACCACAGATATCTTAATGCTGAACGGTGTTAAAATAATTCATCAATTATCTGTTCATTATTTTCATCATTTCGGTTTGCAGCATCTAATGTGGTACTTAGCAATGAGTCATCGGGATATCTAATATTCTGTAAATGTCGTGCATGGCCTAAATACAACAAGACACTTGCAACGTGCGCACATGTACCTAATGTACGAGCACCGCTTTGAAATGTACAGTAGTAACCTTGAATAACATTTTGATCATAATCCTGGTCATTGTGTTAGTAGACAGAGGATACCGCGATGCAATTCCTTTACTGGAATATTTAGGAATTGATCATAGAATGCCCGCACTCCTACTACCACGCGAAAGACAAATATCAACAGAAGATGCGAATACTTCTCGACTAGTTACTAAAAGTCGATGGATAGTCGAGGCAAGAAACGGGCATCTAAGATCTGTTTTTAAGTTTCTAGCACAAACGTTGAATCTGCAACATGCAAAGAAACTGAATAGTTTCTATCGCATAGCTGGAGCTATTTTGAACAGATATCATTCCGTTATTTTCATGCAAGATGCAACCATTGAATTAGCTAGAGAAATGAGAAATAGGTCAATCATGCCAAACGTTGTTAAAGCAAGAGTGGAGGTAGATAATCTTATTAGAAGGAACGGTCAATGGGTACCGCTGAATGATCAAGGCCTAATTGATTTCTCTGTACTTAACTTAAACTACTTACGAGATTTGACTGTAGCCACATATCAAGTAGATCTCTCACCCTCTTACGTCCAAGATAAACTAATACGAGATAAGGATGAGCAATTCCAGCCTGACGAAAACGTAACTGAACCGGAATTCTTGCGCATACGTCTCTACTCAAGGTTCCGCAATGCAACTAAGCATCAAGTTTTCATAGCATATGTAGCCAATGATGAAGATGACCAGGATTATGATCAAAATGTTATTCAAGGTTACTACTGTACATGTCAAAGCGGTGCTCGTACATTAGGTACATGTGCGCACGTTGCAAGTGTCTTGTGGTATTTAGGCCATGCACGACATTTACAGAATATTAGATATCCCGATGACTCATTGCTAAGTACCACATTAGATGCTGCAAACCGAAATGATGAAAATAATGAACAGATAATTGATGAATTATTTTAACACCGTTCAGCATTAAGATATCTGTGGTGGGTTTTGGTAAAGGGCAAGGGTGCAGAATAATTCTACATGTTGGCTGAAGTATCGAGGAATGTTGCGTACTTAAACAGCGATCTAAAAACACTCTAGTCTACTACGGTTTGTGGCTTCGATGTTTTTATCCACCATATTGGATCTGCAATCTTGAATTCAAGAATTTTGACCTCAGATTCGTAACCAATGACCCAAAATACCCTAGTAAACAGCTATTTGTGGCTACATTCAGGAGTTTCGTGTTTTTGATCCGCCATATTGATCCTCCATCTTGAATTCTAGAACTCTCACCTCAGATTCGTAATCAGTGATACGTGAAACCCATTATATCGTCGGTGAGACCAAAACTGTAGGTATTTCAACACATACGCGCAACTATAAACTACAGTAATATGGAACATCCGTAAGGTAATTTGGCGGGGGGGGGTATGTGGGGAGCAAAGGGCGGTGTCAAGTAGGGTAGTTTGATAGTCTAACATGTGGTTGTTTGGGGTCCTTGTTGAGTTGATTAAAACAACAAATTGTTTTACATGCTGAAATCAGTTCAATTCCCCCCAGCTAATTGGATTCGGTTTTTTGGGGGGAAGGAGTGGATTTCGGTCTTTGTGCCCATTGAGACTTTTGATCCACATGTTAAGAACTATCAACCAGCGAAGTTTCAACAAGATTAGCCGAAGCCACTTTCCATAAGAAAAGTGCGGGGTCCTTTGTGTTGATGTTTATTATGTGCAAATAATACCACCGCCTTCTTCCGATCAACAATATCTTGAATTATCTAAGTCTTTTTTTTTTTTTTTTTTTTTTTGCAAGATTATAAATTTTACTTCAATAAGGTTAAATGTTATTACCCCAAATCACTCATAAATTTTACTGGAAAAATTGATTAGAGAACTCTTTACTTTAGGTTGCACATGTAAGATCTCGTTATTTATTTCACGAAATATAGCTGAGCGAGCGAAAGAGGTTAGCAGCCCACCTGAGGTCGTTGATTTCTACCTTTATCACAATTTAGACAAAAAATAATAAATAAAACAAAAAATAAAATACCCTTGACAACCGAAGAAGTAGGTGTTGAAGTCACTGTGCGATCCAAAGTAAATTTGTCTGACAGATAGATATTTCGTAAGTTGCTAATATTTGCACATTGTTAAATGTTAACTGATTAGTAGTAGTAACCCACACAGCAAGGAATATTTTCTCAACCAAAAGAAAATATTTTCCTTGGTTTCCAAAAGGTTTTCCTTCTCTGGAGATTTCCATGCTGGTTTCCCTAATGCAGCCCTGCCCACGGCGAGCAGATAGTGGAAACTCTCCTCGTGAACGCTCACGAGCATTTTACGAGCAAATACCATTGTTCGTGCTTCGTGGATCTTCGGGTTTTGTCCTTAGAGGAGCGGAATTGTTGTCAACCTTGACGGTAATCACTAGCTTACCAAAAAAAAAAAAGTATGTATGGTAACTGATTGCCATTTAGTGTAAAGTGTTTTTTTACAATGTGGTAACCGTTAACTATAGACAATACAAACTTGTAACAGCAATCAAATGATAAACTATGTACGTTCCTTTTCTTCTTTTTTCTTTCCTTTTGTTAAAGAGGGATGTGGGTTTGTTATATCCGAGTGTGGGTTTGTTATATTATGTTGTTTCGCTTTTTAGGAAAAGAGATAATCTGTTGATAAGAAAAAAAACTGTAGCACTTGTTTGTAATTATCTAAGTATATCTCCAGAAAATTAGCTTATGCATGTATGTGTGTACGAATAGGCTTAGCAAGGGGTTGGTTGTGGAGATTAGAAGCCACTATTACACTATCAATAGGAAGAATAGTATTTCTTACTCCACTTTTAAAGTTACTTTGATCGCAAAGAATCAAACAAAATATTAAGAGAGCCAAAGAGATTTTCCATTTTTAAGTGTGACCGTTAGTGACTGCAATTAGTTTTTTTTTTTTTTTTTTTTTAACAAGGAGTGTCTTTTTAATAAGGAAAAATGTATTGTCCCTGGCTGGTTGCTTGCCGGTGGCTTGTTAAAAGTGAAAAAGAATGTTAAATCATTTCAACGACTGAAGCTACACGCTTGTCTTTCTTCGATAGTTACTGACTGATTTTGAAAGTCACAATGTTGTAGGCCTACTGTAAAAGCGTAGGCCTACTGTAATAGCGTAGGCCTACTGTAATAGCGTAGGTCTACTGTAATAGCGTAAATTCGAAAGGAAACGTTCCAACTGAATGATACGAACAATTATTCCCAATGTCTTGAACATGAAACGTGGGTTGCACGGATAACGCTTAAAGTAGGCTGGACTGCACTGGAATTTCCTTCCGGCAAATTAGTGTTTGGTCGAAACTCGGTTCTTCTGGGTAATTGTCTCTTTACAACATTTGAACATTTCTTTTAGATAATAATAACTAACTAACTCTATGGTCTATGGAACCCGAAGGTTCAATGCCGCGTTTACAAAATATTTCCACTAACTTATGTCCTTAGCCAACTGGATCCAGTTTCTACTCTGTACTCTTATTTCTGCAAGATCCATCTTAATATAGTCTTCCCATCTACGCCTAGGTCTTCCTAGTGGTCTTCTTCCAATTGGGTTTTCAGTTAAAATTATGAAAGCGTTTCTAATTTCTTCCATTCTGGCTACATGGCCTGCCCACCTGAGCCTTCTACACTTCATAACCCTAATAATGTTAGGTGAGCGGTATAAACTATGCAATTCCTAGTTATGAATTTCCTCCAATCCCCATTTTCATCCCTCTTTGGTCCGAATAATAATAATAATAATAATAATAATAATAATAATGCGTATTATTATTATTATTATTATTATTATTATTTTCTACCTCCCATCGTTCTCCTATCAATCTAGCAACGAAAGGCGTTTACAACTTAGCAAACGTGAAGCGAATGACAAATTACAGACCGAGTGCTAATGTAATACAACGTCACGAATTGTGTAAGCAAGCTAAAAAGGTCTGAAACAATTTGTTTCCGATTTTTGTAGTCGTTTTTGCGTCTGTAAGATGACATGTTTAATATTAGTTTCTTTCTTTCTTTCTTTCTTGTTCATTTGTTAGTTACTTCAACGCTAACTGTAACCTCTATCATGCGTCTTCCTCAACCAAAAAACGTACCAATTTTATTTCCTGGAGTGTTTTCGCGTCACTGCTTTCGAAATGGGGAGGGGGAGAGCACACCTGCACATTTCACGCTTGCGTCTGCACAATGCTTATCATCGTGCGAATTTCTGGCCAGGCTTGGCCATAGGTTTTTCGCCATCATGTGTGGTTGGCAACACTTATCGGATGCAGTGGAAGAAGCGAAGCTAGCAGCACCTGTGCTCACCTGTTCTTATCTTCGCTCGTGCCCGCTCACGCTTTGGCTCCGGGAGCCAATTCATGGACAGGCCTGCCCTAATGTATTCCGAATATTTCCGGAAAATATTTTCCCATAAATGTTTAGAAAACATTTTAGAAATTACCGAAAGTACATTTTGAGAATGCTAGCCGGAAGGTATATCCAGGAAAATATTCACAAAATGTATTAGAAATATTTTATTGGATGTAATCTAATATGTTTTCACTATTGAGAAGGAAAATATTTTCGAAATGATAATAAAAATGTTTTCAATATATGATATGGGAAACAATGAAAGGAAATATATTCCATATATTTGAAAAATGTTTTCTAATAGGTTATTTGCAATATTTTCTATTTTTACAAGAAAACATATTGAATGTATATTTTTTAAAACGTTTAGAATATTTTAAAAATAAATTCTTTCGTAATATAAGAAATATTTTTCAGAAATGTTTTAAAAAGGTTTACTTAATTTTAACAAAAGTATTTTGGTAACCTTCTGTTATAACTTAAATGGAATATTTTCGTACAATATTTTAGTCTTATTTCCAGGATATTTTATCGGATTTTGAATATAAAACTCTAAAACAGGGAAAAGTAAACATATTAAAAATGAATAAAAAATGTTTTCCGTTATGTTTTGGAAAATATTTTGTGTTTTTAGTGAACAACATTTTCTGATATATTATAGAAATATTTTTACATTGTTTTCAGAATATACTCTTCCGTTACTGGAGAAAATATATTTCTTGTTATATCTGAGAAATATCCCAAATACTTACCGGAAATATTTTTAGAAAATGTTTGGAAAACATTTTATGAGGTACTATAAGTATATTTTTAGAACGTTAGAAGGAAAATAATCTAAGGAAAATTTTCACAAATTCTACTATTGTGTTGAATGTAATGCAATATGTTTTCAATGTTGAGAGAGAAAATGTTTTCAAAGTAATACTGAAAATGTTTTACATACATGATATAAAAAAACAGAATAGGAAATATATTCCATAGATTTTACAAACGTTTTCCAACGTGTTACTTGCAATCTTTTCTATTGTTACGATAAAACGTATGAAATATAATTTTAAAAATGTTTCGAATGTTTTAAAAATAAATTCGTTCGTAATATGAGAAATATTTTCTAGAAATATTTTTAAAAAACCTATTAATTTTGTATGGAAATGTTTTTGTTACCTTCTACTGTAAATTAACCCTAGGAAGTCCAAGAATTTTTTTGTCTCAAGTAGGTCCAAGGAAGGGCTCCTCGAACCCACAGTATAACATACTATAACTCACATAATGCCATCTAACAAGAAATGAATATAGAATAAGCATTCAGAACTTACTCGTGGGTGATATGTTGTTTCCCAACATAAAAACACAATCCTTGTTAAATACAAACGAAAAAATCTAAGTTCAGGAAATATACTTGTAGAAAATATCTCACATGGAAGTCCAAGGAGGGGGTTCGATGAGCCCACTACTTAGAAATAATTTTTAATTTACAAGTTACTAAATAATACCGCACATTAATGATGTGGATTTATCAAAGAAGTAATAATACACAATAAATAAAATTCTCAATATTTTCATCAAGACTTACGACGGGGTTTTTTCAAGAAATACAAACGAGTGGGCTCGAGAAGCCCCTCCCTTGGACTTCCTAGGGTTAAATAAAATATTTTCATACAATATTTTAGAATTATTTTCAGAATATTTTATCTAGTGTTTAATTAAAAAAGTTAAAACAGATATTAAAAATGAACAAAGTTTGATGTTTATGAAATATAGTTTGTACTTTTAGCTAATAGTATTTTATTATATATCAAAGAAATACTTTTACATTATTCTCATAATATATGCTTCTGTTACAATAAAAGTACATATTCCTTGTTATACCTAAAATGAATTTTATCGGAAATGTTTCTGAAACATTTTTCTTATTTAAATATTTTGGAGAAAATATATATATATATATATATATATATATATATATATATATATATATAGAGAGAGAGAGAGAGAGAGAGAGAGAGAGAGAGAGGAAAGTTACTAATATCAGCCCCCTATCCCTAATCCGTCACCCCGATCTCTAGAGTTTCTATGAAGCATAAACAGCCAAGTGTAGTGCTGGCCACATTACTTACTTCGATTAAGAAAAGGAGCTGATATTAGCAAGTAATCCTAAAAGTTTGGGGGCTGAGAATCAGTAGGCATTGTGATTTGAGTGACTTGGAAGTTTTGATAGTGTCACAGAAATCTGAAGTTTCACGATAAAGGAGTATGGGTAGGCAAAATTTTCATTATAGTAGCTAATTAAGGAACTACAAAGTAAGTAAATACGTGATTAGTAATGCATTATAAGCTTTAAAAGCTTTAATTGCGAAACTATTACGTTTGTTTCCGCTACAGTTTAAAGTGGTATAACAACTACATGAGCTCCCAGCGCAAATCGAACCATGGTCTCCCGTGCTCAAGGCGTATATGCTAACCATACAAACGCGAAGAAATTCAGAAAACCACACACACACACATATATACATACATATATATATATATATATATATTGTTGAGTTGATATTGAGTTTAACGTCCCTTTTAGCAGCAAAACGTGGACCTACTGATTAACGTGGAATCCGAACTAAATGTGGACGTCTTTTAGGCCGCGCCTCTATTACTTCCGAATGCGATTGCGAATGCGAATTTCCCAGCACGTGTAAATAAATTGGAGAGGCCTCGACTAGTTCCGACCAGCAAATTGTGAAAAAACCGACGAAAAGATACGAATGGTCCCAACCTGTTGGGATTGTTCGTCCGAATACGTGCGAAGGAGATTTGTCTGCAGAGGAATTGAGCGCTAAGAGAGAAATAAAGTTTGTTTTGCGTGAAAGCAGACGACGTTGCAAGGTGCGGAGATAAAAGAAAAAATAAAAATTAAGATGGAAGTAGATGTTCATGGTTTAATAAATTGTGCTTTTGATAAAGTAGCATTGTGGAACCAAGCTTATCCAGATTATCACAAACGACACGTCGTGAAAAAATTATGGGCAGATGTAAGCAAGGAACTTGGCGTGGAAGGTATCTATATTTTTCTTTGTTTTGTCTTTAAAATATGAAGATTTAATTAATACATGAACTCCAACTTTTTATTCAATTTATTTTTCCTTTCTGTTCCTTAAATAATGATTTTCCGGAATATATGTAATTATTGACAAATATGTTTGAAATAGCAAAAACGGGTTCCTTTTACTCATGGAGGATAGTTACTTAGAAAGTAGATTGAATCTGTAATCTTTAATTTTATTTAGTTAATTTATTTTAAAGTGAAAATAGTAGCGGTTACCACGAAAGCATAATAATAAAGGGAGCGACATTCAGTCTATTTTGCACACAAAGGAAATGCCATTCATCCTTTGAATGTGCAAAATATGTCATTTATCCGCATTCGTCTTCTTCGTGCTCTCAAGATTTTAAGGTACGAATTTTGAAGCAAAAATATTTCACATTGAAGCGTTGAAAGAGACATTGCAACTTGATTCGCATTCGGAAGCAATGGAGGCGCAGCCTTTCACGTCATTCTATTACCTGCAGTATGCAGCGCCAGGGGCAAGTATATGAACCAGCGTTGCCGTATCAAGCATAATGATGCTAGATCTAGCATAATTTGCATTTCTTTAGGATCTAGCATCTTGCTTTTAGCATCCTACCCAAATCTAGCATAATTTCGGCAAGTTTATCAAAAAGGCGTAAAACCTGAAGATGAGAAACAAGTTCGTCATGGGAAGAAATGTATCCTCTTTCATCGATTCATATAGTCGGTAAACCATACAGGCAGTCTTATTTTCCGAAGTAAGTTAAAAACGGCTTTGGGCTTTTTTTGTGGCTCCATCCACGGTTTTCTAATCCTTTAACTGTGAGGCATGGTCGGAGCTATGGGGGCCGTTAGCCCCCCAACTTTTTGACAATTTCACCATCTTTATTTCTGACTTCATGACCATCTTTATTCCTGAAATGAAAGGTCAGAGACCGACCAAAAATTCCCCCCCCCCAGCAGACAATTCCCAACTTCGCTTATGCTGCTAGGTAATTTTCTTTCAAAATATGTAAACAAACACTTTGCATTCATTTATACGATATATACGCCATTGAGTCTGGCAACGACTGCACTAGTTTAGTTGAGTTAAAGCTTTGGTGCGTGAAGTATTGAGTTCTATCCACGCATTCTTGCGCTCTGCGTATTTTAAGTTACGTTATCGTATCTCAACTTCGTTCTTTTTTCTTTTAAAACTCCTGAAATAGTAATTATGAGGATCTAGCATAATTTGACCGAATAGTCTAGCATAATTTCGATCAGGTTTTGGAATAATTCCGAGCTGTCAGTCTGGCAACGCTGATTTGAACCTGCGAATTTTGAAAACAAATGAGTGTTAGATATTGGTGGACCATTCGTAACTGTTACAATGGGTGTTTATGTTGTGTTGACGTGTATGAAGAATTGCTGGCAAAGTCTAATAAATACATAAATTAGTAAATGTTAACACGACAATGCAACGCAAAGTAATGTTAATCTTTATTGCAATATGCTTTTTGCCTGTCATTGCAGAAAGCAATTCCAATGAGAAGCTTGAGGTGGGTATTCGTGCTCTGGAACACCATACCAGATGGAATTAAAAATTACATCATTAAATAGTAGTAATATTAATAATTATGCTATCTAACGTATTTTAATGTTAGATGTTTTTATTTTTAAGATGAATAAAATTCAAGGAGTAAAAATAACTTCTTTTCGCTGATATACTAAATGTAAAAACTTACAATAAAGTGTTTAACAAATAAATAAATAAATAAATGGATTATTAAATGAAAACTTAACGTACAGGTCAAGATGTAGTTTTACTATACGGATCCACAGATTGTAAAATGTACAGAAAAATTTGGGGATGACATTTAGCATCTCCCCCAACTCGTTTCATGGTTTCAGAACCGAGTACTTTGTTTTTTTGTCTAAATTGTGATAAAAGTAGAAGTAAAAGGGGTCTGGATGCTTCTAACTCTCTTCGCTAGCTGTCCCTAGCTCAGCTATATTTTCTAAAGTAACTAACACATTGTAAATCTTATATGTGCAAAATTGCGGGAGATACAAAATATCAGCCTTTAGTTGCAATCACTCAACTCCTCCTACGTACTCCCAAGAGCAGAACCCTTACCGTAACTCTTTCGGACAATAAATTAGTAAAGGAACCATAATTTTTCAACAATTATTTCGCGTGGTATGTCTGAACTTGACCTGCGTGGAGATTTACTATACAGATCGATAGTTTAAGTAGTGGTAGGAACGGGTTAGAAGCCCCGCAGAGGTTAGTTACTACTTGCAGATTGACATAAGGAGAGGTCAGTATAAGGACAGTATGGACGTACAACATAAAAACTAGAGTGCATAAGGGTAAACTTTACTACAAGACACGCCCCAACTGCGCATCGTTAAGTAGGGCCCTTTGAAAAAGTAGAGTAAGTAAGGTAAAGTAGAGTAAGATATAAATAAGTAGGGTAGGGGTTAGCTTAAGGTTAGGTAAGTTTTGTTTCATTTTCATAAAATTAATAATGTGTAATTTCTACTTTCTGAGTGAGAGTATCTGCTGGAGCGGGCGTTGTAAATTAACTCGTGCATAAATCACAAACCGGAGTTACCCCTCCGTTTTTTATAAAAATCAGGAAAATTTACAGGAGAAATGAGGTAAGAAATGATAATTTGAAGTTTTTATTTGATGTTTAGGAATTTAAGTTCGGCATGAGAGTTATGTTTAATATGAGAAAAGATATGTGGAAGTTAGTACTATTTGCCGGATGCGGAAGCATTCGCGGAAGGTTTCAGCAGCATGGTAGTTGTAAAATATGGCGAACAGGTGTAATGGATGCTCAAAAATAATGAAGAAAACCTTTTAAATTTTTGTAAAGCCAACGAAGTACTAAAGTTAAGTGAAATGTAATAATTTTTAATACTTTAAGCACTGTTTTTTGTATGTTGCAAAGTCCAAGGGCACCTACAGACTGGAGGGGCAACTCTAAACTTAAGCCCTAGTTTGTGCTAGGTGGCCACTGAAAAGCGCGAGTGCTATCTAACTGAGTCAGGGCAGGAGTGCAGCACGAAAACCCGAGTGATAAAGGTGCGCCCGTAGGGAGCAGGCGCGTCAGCGATGGGGGTTACGCGCATAAACGATGATAGTGAAATAGCACACTAACAGGTATTTATTCCGAAGTTGGTCGTCGCCTACTTTTTGGCTAAAAGTGTAATAATTCGTTTCTTTCTTTACCAAAGTTTTACATTTAATTCACATAATAATGCCGAGTGAGCGTTAGCGAGTGGAGACGAGTTAGTGCTCCGCAGAGTACGTTGTTTTCTGTTTTTATTACTGCTAAATGGGAAGACGGGCCTGTGTTCTAGAAGATTGCTGCCTTCTTGGTTATGTCACTAACCGTTACAGTAGACAATATAACTTTCTCCAAGTTTCTTTATATTAGTATATATCAGGGTTGGCAAAAACCATGGTTTTTATTGAAAAAAAAAACTTTTCTTTTTTGGTTTAAACCAGGTTTGTTTGGTTTAAATAATTTGCTCTATATATTCATATCATATATGGACAGAAATAAGTTTGTTTCATCTTGATGTTATTATGCAACAACCGGGTTATGCTGGAAGGGGTCACATAAGCTTAATGCGGAATAAAAACCGCTTCTCGAGTTACATCCGAGAGAAATTGTCCTCCATTTGAACTCGGAACCAGGACTAATTGGCCACAAATGCGATAAGTCTGCCGACTCACTCACGAAGGAATCTTCATAAAAATACGTTGAACTGATCTTTACATGCTTTTTGATATAATTGTCAAGAGTAATTTCAGAAGAGCAAAAAGATAAACAGCTGCACAAGTGAAACTATTATACAGAATTACATATGGACAATTTCAAAGTACTACGGAGTACAGAAGAACTAATTTAGTTCAAGTTAGTTAACAATGACTTTTATTGGTCCAAATTAAAGAAATACAACGACTTAATTTGCAAATCAGTAAGAAAAGTGAATAAAGATACGAATTATTTCAGTCCACTTTGGCTCAGACTCATTTATACATAAATAGATACCAAAAATACTTCGTATTCACTAAATGCCTCTCGTGAGGTCTGTATGACCCCTCCCCCCACACACAAAAAGTACGGCATTTTCGATGTATTTTATCAATAGTAAACATTGAAACGAAACAATATTTAGTATTTTTCTTTGATTGCAATTACATAACAATAATAACAACTACAAAAAAAAATCACAAACATTTATAAGCTTAAAAAAAAAGTTGCTTTTGTAGTATAATCTTTTTGAGTAATGAATGGGGAATTTAGGTCTGAATATAACACGAATAATATATGGGAGTAAAACGTGATAACCCACAAATGTCTGTTCATCAAGATTTTACAAACACTTACACTTTTACGAACATTTTTCGTTTTTTTGGTTTAAACCAGTTGGTTTTTTTGAAAAAAAAAAAAAACAGCTGGTTTAAACCAGCCAACCCTGGTATATATATAGGATGTAAGAAAATTTAAAGCATCAAACCTATAGAGGTGATTTGTCACATCAGAGCAAAGAAATAGTTCGTATGGACCTGTGGTCAAAAGTCCATACTTTCAAAGCTATAGACTGTCGAAGACATAAGAAAATAAACTTTAAAAATCTATAGCTTCAGTGTGGGACCCAGCGCAGTCAAGGAAGACATCACTTAAGATCTAGTATGTGCCCTATTCAAATACCCATGTTTCAGAATTCTGCGGTGCTTGCGTATCAATGGACAGTTTATGAGCACTTCAACTTTTCTGAGTATTCCTCAACTGGCTCTATAAAAATTAATGTGTAAGTGCCGCAAGATTCTGAAATATGGATATTTGGATAGGGCACGTACTAGCTCTTAAGTAATGTGTTGACTCGGCTGGGATCGGTCTCACAGTAGTGGAACACTGGACCTCTAAATTTCCTTTTCCTACGTTTTCGGCAGCCTGTAACTATAGACGTTTGACCACGGGTCCATATGAACATTTATTTTCTTTCTTTTCGTGTGCAGAGTAAGAATTAAATGATAACTTAGCTGCTGGTAGTCGAATTTCGGTTAAAACTACGCTAGAAGTCGTGTAGCCGAATAGTAACCGAGCAGTACTCAGTGAAACTACACTTTGCCTTTTACTGGATTACTATAGTACGGCAGGTATAACGTCGTTGCTTTCCCGTGAAAAGTTGTAGTGACGTTTATGGGGAGTTGCCAGCTTGGTTACTCGTGGCTCGCTGAGCGCAGTGAATGGTGGCTGGTGATTTGCTATCCTCTTACCACATCCCCAGTGACGAGCAGGTCCAAGTGCGGGAAGCCAACGACGCTATACCTTCTGACCTTTAGTTACCAAGAAAATTGTCAAAAGGTGTTAACCAACTTACTTGGTTACATTAAGCAAAAGGAATAGCAGCTGTACAGTTTTGCGGTAAAAATAGCCGTCTCGTCTTTGTAATTGCTCATTGCACTTAATTATTGCCGGTACTTGGGCTGTTATAGACAATTAGTTATTTTAACCCCTCTTCCTTGGTTGCAGGACTCAGTTATTCAGGATAAATTAACACGTCTCAATTGATCTTTCTTTTCGAGTATCGAAATTCTTATATAATATTAAATTAGCTGCAGTATGGGATATTTCGAAGTAAATTTTTCTGGTCACAGTATGGAACATCCTCAGATATGCTAGTTGTCATTGTCGTGTATGCGATGCACTAACCAATTAAAATAGTCTACTAATTACGGCTCTCGATTAATTTAATCGTGTGGTTGCGTAATCATAAATATATTCATCTTTATTAAAAATTAGTTGCTACATAGATGTATATGTAGTATATAAGCGAATTTTAAAAGGAAATGTAGACAAAGTATCTCCCACAGGATTTTTTTACAGGGGGGAGTGGGCAAAAGGACCGACATACAAGCGAAGTCACGGATACAAATACCTAGAACCACATAATATTTAATGTAAAAAAACAATTATTACAACTCACTGCTAACTTCACTAACTGTTGTGTGTGAATAAAAAAATTTAGCATATTTTAATACTAATTAGGAAAATCCATTGTTAAAGCAAGTGCTCCCTGCAGCGGGCGGCTATGGTTACAGAATACAGTTTTAGTGTTATTGATACTTCGTAAGTGAAATCCTCATTTAGTTGGGTGAAGAATCTAGAATACGATAGTGCTATGATAAAGAAAAGAGTAAGTTTTTATATTTTAGGTATGTTTTGTATTTGTAACCTGTTCTTCTTTCCGAAAGTATATTCTCCTTTAGAACAACTTAACTCTGTGCATCAGAAGTGCAGAAGTACAACTCTTATGTAAATCAGGCGCAAATATATATGTATTGAAAATTGAAAGTAAAGATTACCATGAAAGAAGCAATGATAGAACGACAGTGCGAAAAATACGAACCAACCAGTGCTAGATAGCCACTGAAAAGCACGAATATTATTAACAGAGTGAGCACAACGGCGTAGCAGGATGAGCTTGGTGTGCTTCCGTATGGAGCGGGCATATCAGCGACAGTGGATATGCACGTAACCGAGGGTAGTGTAAAAATTTTATATCCCATACAACTATGCCTTACATCTAATATAGCTTTACTTCACTCCTGTGGTTCTGCATCACCACTTTACATAATGCCTTGAGTTCATAATAGCTTCCTTACGGAGTACTATACATTACGTATTACATATTTCTACCTATGATAAATCTTGTAATAGATATAAGATTCCGATATATAGTAGATTGCTATTGCAAAATGAATCAACATATAAATAACATAAATAATGGTTTGCGCCTTCCATTTCAATTCAGCCAAAAAAAAGTACCATCACCATCTCAGATATTGTTGGAACTTTTTTAATAGCAACTAGACATGTTTTTTAAATGACCCCTATTTTTTGTTGTCGGAAAAGATTTTCCCGCCAAGTAATGGGCCATCAAAACGGGAAGTACAATTTACGAATTTTAGAGGACGTGGAAAATGGTAAACTTCGTAGCCTCACCATTCAGCTATGGAGACAGATAATTATAATACTTGTTGTGGTATGTACACTCATGACAAAAATTATTGTCGCATGTCTATAAATATGTTGTTGTAGGAATATAATTTGATAACGAATTCGTCCGATATTTCTTAAAATGTATGTGTATAATCGGGAAAGACGATGTATGTGGCAAATTTCATGTCAAAAAAGCAGTAAATAAGAACAATGAAACGAAAATAAAACTTTCTTGTCCATTTAGTAACATTTTGTTTTACTCATTCTAATTTTCGTGTTTGTAATTCTTTTCTTCTGAAATTTACTACGAGTATACATTTCCCGATTATACATGTAGTATCAGTATCAATAGTACCATGCAAAATCATTATCAAATTATATTCTTACAAGAAGACAGTTATAGATATGCGACAATCATTTTGGACATGAGTGTACATAGGGATATAAATAAAATATATTTTATTATAATTTGGTTTGCGCATGCGTTTCTTTTGGTACATAAATTAACAAATGAACGTAAGTTTATCTGAAAAGTCGAAGTTTATGCTTTCTTTCGAGCACTTCCGGTTCGAATTTTAAAATTCTATTTTACGGTTGGTAAGACCTAGTTACCCGCTTCTCGAAAAAAAATTGTATTGCTTGTGTGTGCAACCGTTTTGTCGCAAAAAATTCGAGAAACCGTCAAATTTTCAAAAATCACCTTTCTCGAAATCACAATAATTTAAAATCCTGAAATGTTGTCAAATTGTTCAACTTTACATGAATAATAAACACACCAAATAGCATTGTCGACCAATGCTTCATGAATGAACTACAGCCCCTTGAAGTTAGCGAAGTTTCATTAAGTTCAGTATCACCGTTGGCAACACTGAAAACAATGAAAGTGCAACAATTTGATGATGTTTGTGGTTCACATTCATTAGATAAAGACTAACAGTTTTTCCTGGCTCCTTTTTATTATTTTGATCAAAAAGGCTCTCTGAAATAATAAGATGAGCCTCCCCCTACTCCGTTTTCTTAAACCGATGTAACCTGAGGTGAAAATTACGATTACGAAACAAATTTTAAACTTACTTAAAATGGTTTTCGGAAACAAAGTTTCACTGATTTTTTCCACTCTGAAGTAATTATTTGCTTGCTTAGTGTCTTCTTCGCTAATAACATGTCACCATGGCAGATGCTCCAATAGGTGTTGGTGCACTCACAACTCGTAACACGTTGTCGATAGTCACAAAACACTTATATTCTCTTCTCTTATTCTCTTCTGGAAACCTGTACCCTGTTGAAGGTCCATGTGGAAACAAAGGAAAAAAAAATGAAATGAAATCTTGGGAGTTTTACGTCCAACGTTTATGCCGGTTAGACTAAAGGAGACAGTGATTATGAGAAATGAGTGAAATGGTGGAATGAAGAAAGTGGGAGGAAACGGGAGAATTCCGAAAAACCCACCAGCACGGTGTTTGTCCACCACAAAGTCCACACGGCGCGAGCTGGGATCGAACCAAGGACCCTAAGCACCGGAGGTGAACGCTCTACCACTGAGCTACCGCGTCACCTGGAAACACAAAGAACACTACAATTTCATGTAATTTATGATTTATTGATAATATTTCTGCTATCCATCACTGGTTATCATATATGCATGTAACAAAAGTTCATTTTTGCAGATTTCTTAAATCTACACTTTGAATTGCAGAAGCTCGATTTTGAGGAAAGCATGAAGTTAGTCCATGGTGACCCGTTACTGCCATAAAAACCAAAAATGACTTCGGTAAATACCAGTTACCGGTCGCACACTTTCCCACTTTTTTTGGGTTTTGTTTTGTTTTGTTTAATTGTCGAATTCGGTTTTTGGCAACAAGACGAGAGTAATACACGGAGTTGGTATTTGCACTATACTCACGAATTTTTCTGCAGGTTTAATACTGTGAATCTGTTTTTCATTTTCCCGGGTTGCCACATTCTTATCCCCCCTCTCCCCAATACGTCGCAGAGACCCTTACCACGGCCGGTTTCACTGAAAAGCCACTGCTTTATCAAACCTGTCTGCATCTTGGACATCTGAAAGCATTTTTTAAAGTAGAATGCAGCACCATCAGAAATCACTGAAACGGTTTATTAAATTGTAGACACTTATTTTCACGTGTTCGAACCTTTTTCTATAACGTATATTATCGCTTTTCTTCGAGTATTTTTAGAATCTTATTCATGGCTATGAGTACGAGCCGAATCGTGTGTTTTGTCATCGCTTATTACGGCAAAACTGTCAGTTGTTTCATAATAATGTATCACTCCCGTAAAGAAGGACATTTGCTCGTTTCTCCAGTGATCACTCTGAACTTCCCTTTGCAGAATAACAGTACAATTTAAGCGAAGTCCACATGCAGTAAAATAGAATTTGTATCTTGAAATTTTACACGATGCTTTGCGGAAACATTTTTTTACACTTTCATTGTTTTCATTGTTGCCAACTGTGACTTTAAAGTTAAAGAAAGTTCGCTAACTTGAAAAGGCTGTAGTTCATTCATGAAGCATTGGTCGAGAATGCTATTTGGTGTTTATTATCCATGTACAGTTGAACCATCTGACAAAATTTAAGAATTTTAAATTATGATGTTTTCGAGAAAATGACGGTTTTTTAAAATTTGACGATTTCTCGAATTTTTTGCGATAAAACGGTTGCACACAGAAGCGATACTTTTTTTAAGGGGGGGGGGAAGCGGGTAACTAGGTCTTACCAACCTTGAAAACGGAATTTAAAATTCAAATCGGAAGTGCTCGAAAGAAAGCATAAACTTCGACTTTTCACATAAACTTACGTTCATTTGTTAATTTATGTACAAAAAGATACGCATACGCAAACCAAACTATAATAAAATATAGTTTATTCATATCCCTATGTGCATACCACAACAAGAATTATAACTCTACATGTCTCCATTGCTGAATTGTGAGGCTCCGAATTTGACCATTTTCCACGTTTTCTACAATTCATGAATTGCACTCCCCGTCCTTGATGGCCCATTACTTGGTGGGAATTTTTTTTTTTTCGAAAAAAAATACGGGTCCCTTAAAAACATGTCTAGTTCCTATTAAAAAAAAGTGAACAATATCTGAGATGGTGATGGTACAATTTTATTTTTTATTTATTTATTTCTTTATTTTTGCCTCAATTGAAATGGAAGGCACCAGATATCTAATTTAAGTTAAAAACAATGTACGTTTCTCATTAATTTTTAGTTACTATAAAGATGTGACTTAAAATTTGTAAAATACTGTATATATTTTAATTTTTTGCATTTTCTTTTTCTGTAATAGATTATTAAAACACATGGTACAAAACATAAGAAATGTTTATTAGGTACTGACCTGTTCCGAGAGATCAGAAAAGATGAATACGAGCTGGTTTTGGAATGAAAATGGTGTTCTTTATGCTATGTATTGGGTAGTTCAGGAAGTGAGTATTTATTGAATGTTTTATTATTATTATTATTCGATATGCCCATTAAACCATATAGTTGAGACTGTTGTATTAATAGAAAGTTGAGACACTATAATATTAATAAATTTTCATAGAAATAGGCACTAACTATACATTTAAATAGGAAGAATGTGTCAAATAAAATTAACTGTAAGCAGCCAATGACACCCCAAAATAAACAAATTTCCGTTCTTTATAATATATCGAACGTAAAGAAACGACATTGGTTGATTTGGCGCTTTATTTATGCATTTCGAAGGAAAAAAGAGAAGCAGGACACGAGGCAATGCTTCGAGAAGACGATCCGCCCAAGAAAAGAAGAAAACTCCCGACTAGAGCTCACGTCGTGATTTGGATTCCACGTTAATCAGTAGGTTCACGTTTTGTATAGCCTCGCTGTTCACGGGACGTTAAACTCAAATTCAACTGAACTGAAAGAAGAAAATAGATTCAAGCTGATGAAAGAATTCGCCGTACAGAATTTTGAAACTGTTGACATTGCAGAATAATGCTGGATTTGGCCCATAATTCCGTCATGGAATGTTAATGTCATGGTAATTGTAACATAAGACAAAGTAAATTATTCAATTGGTATATTAGATTTCACTCTTGTTTCCTTTCCAATTATCTGTGTTGCAAATACGTAGTAATAAGCAGTAATGCAGGGTTATGAATTGCTATGAAGTTATGAATATCCTTTACGTTAGAGATATTGTAAAGATAACTTCACAGCTTTGGAGTGTTGTAGGATGCCTACAGCAAATTTTATTTTAGCCCAATATAGATTCATGCTGAAAAAAATTTCTGCTGGTCATTGTCTCCGATTTTCCTGAAATTAGGATATATCATTCTAAAAGCAAAATAATTAGACCCATTTTTTTCTGCATTATACAAAAAAATATTAGAACTAAATTAAGCATTTGGTGCAACTGAGACTTTCAGTGACTGTTTGCCATGGCATTTTAAAGAAAATGTGGATCAAATTTAACCTTTCCGAACTTCTTAATTTTAGGTTGTGCAGTTATTTTTTGAGTTTTAGTGATATTGATGCCTATTTTTAAGGCTTTTAGTACGTAATCATCCGGTTTCTATTTTTGAAGTACATTATAACCCATTTAAGTAGATTAACCTATTTAGATATACGGCTTTGCGTCCAAACGTCTCGCGCCCAAACGTTCTGCTCCGGTATCACAGGGTGGTATAGGAGCAGAGGACTGGTGTTATTTATCACTAGCGTTTAAGATATAGATATATATAAGTGAGCATAGTGAGAAGGACCACATATACTTCTACCTTATTAATTTATACAGTATGGCGCTAAATTCGGTGTACAAAAGCAGAGGGGTGATTCCTGAGAGTAAAAGAAAAAAAAAATCCAATAAACATAGGGCGAAAACCCCATCGTTATGTGTTATAGGCTGCTGAAATCATGAAAAAAATGAACTTTAAAGGTTCATAGCTCCAAACTTTGGAACCTACCTTGTTCCGGTCAAGACTTCACTTAGAACCTAGTATGTTCCCTATCCAAAAATGCGTGTTTCAGAATCCTGAGGTGCTTCCACAACAATGTTTATAGAGGGAGTTTGACTACGGGCCTATGATAAAAAAGTACTCTCCAACTACCTCCATAAAAATTGTTGCGTGAGTACCTTAGGATTCTAAAACATGTATTTTTGGATAGAGCACATATTAGTTCCTAAGTGAAGTCTTGACCCGACTTTGGTAGGTCCCATAGTTTTGGAGCTATGGGCCTTTAGAATTGATTTTTTCATGTTTTCGGCAGCCTATAACACGTGAACGATGGGATTTTCGCCCTAAGTTTATTGGAACTTTTTTGTTTGTTTTACTCTCAGGAAACATCCTCTGCTTCTGTACGACGAATTTAGTGTCATACTGTAGGTATAGTTAAAAAAATGTAAATATTAAGCTAGGCTTAATCTGCACTTTTAAAAAAAGTTTATATCTCTATTACTTTATGGCAGGCATGCATATAGCGGAGTTGGGATTTGGGCGCCAGAGTCCAGCGGGCAAGCTCTGTGTCGGTTTTCTACATTATTTATTTACAAATACTGAACAAAAATTCAGAATAAATTAAATCTTTTAAGTTTTTTTCTTTTTAAGTCTTTTTAAAGCGAGCTTATCTTCTTTATCTTTTAAGTCGAAGCAGGAAATATAAACCACCGAACGATTTCTGTGTATAAACTCTGTCAAACTCGTAACCCAGCTGAGTTACTTTCCTTCCTTCGCTCAGTAATACTCATGCATCTACAGTTTCCATTTTCATCCTAAGTTAAGTTTATTTGTGTTCTGTAATATCATTATTTTAAGTTTGGATCATAGTTTCAATTCTATATCTACACTATAACTTTATTCAGCGTACCAAATTTGAGTGATAGTTATTAAGATATTTAGTATATAACTTCCAAAAGTATAGAAAACAATGTTTTGGTATTTTGGATAGCCTGAGGTAAGATTAAAAAAAACGCATAAAACGCTTCGTTTGACTTAACCTTGATTCTGAGATATCTTTCGTTTTTAAATTTTGCCACATATGCTACAAATAGTAATTTTACTACAATTGCTTTATTTTAGGAGTCCACTGTGTTTGGAGGCTATCAACCGAGATGATTTCAAGGTACGCCGCACACAGGTACTACATAGACGGTACCAAATTTGACCGTAAGTAAGGATGAATCCCAGAAAAAGGAAGAAAGTGTTGTAACTCACCTAGCATTTCAAAGTGTCTTCCTATGTGATGAACTATCATCAGCCTCCCATCATTAGCGCGCGGCTTGCTCAATTTGCAGATTCGACGAAAAACGTTTTATATAGAGAGAGTTTGGCTTAGAGACATTTAGTATAGGAAGCCCAAAATTCATAGCGTCAACATAACACCAATTTAAAAATATAGACTGAAGATCTAATTAATTCTTATTGACTGTGATTTTTTTTTTTTTTATTGGCGTAGCTCGCTTCGTGTGATGTGTATGGTACTCATTTAAGCTAATTTGCGTGCATATTATGCTGTTTTAATTTATGGCAGTTAAATCACACTTCAGATTCTAAAGTAATGTATAATATACCTACTTCGTATCGTTAAATATATTCTTAGATGAAGGTGATAGAGAACTTTTCAAGAAATAGTTTAATTTATTTTGTGTGTGTTGAGGGGAGGAGGGACGTAAGTAAACGCATGATTCTGCTGCTTGGTTTTCGGTGATTGGTACAGTCATCTTCTGAACTACAATACTAGGGTGTGGGAAAGAGTTTGTAAGATGCAACTCTGTTCAAACTTTTCTTACAAAGTGTTTTTTTTTTTATGTTAAATAAAACTTGTTAAAATTGATACACTGATGAGGTGTATATACATTTCAAACTATTATAATGTACGGTATGCAATTAGTAGACTTAAATTAATATAGACTTTTTGTTTATGTGTTCACATTAAATATATTGTGTACTACAAATGTATATTTAATGTAAAATATAATAAATTATTACTGTAATTATTCTCAATAAATCTACAGGATTTTATTTTATGTATTGTCTTTTAAAGGTTCATAAGGTTCATACTTTTAAAGGTTCATACTTCCTTTATTTGGCTTTCGGTTTGTTATGTAATCACAAGTAATGTAGAATGGTGGAATTTAGATCATTTTAAGGATAATTTCTCTATTATATACGATAACTCAAAGAAGTAATCGATTGTATATCGCATTAAATATTTACATGATATAAAATAAGTTATTTTCCCCATTTATCATGTATAAATCTTACCACCAGTGGGGTTCTGTAGTATAGACACTGGTTGCTCAAGTACTTCACAAGTTGCGGTATAGTCAATGCGGTCTGGTTGCTTGAGCACTGACTTCAGGAGTGGTAGAATGAATGACTATTCGGAAACAGTGAGTAGCCTAGTGGTTAATGCATCGACACGGTAAGTTGAAGTTACAGGTTCAAATCTTAGTCCAGTCTTGCATTTTCTTTCCTTTTGTAATTATGTACTTTAGCTTAGTAGACCTGATTTCTTTATACTCGAGTTATTTCATCATCACTTTCAACACAAGGACGACATGAACCACTCATATGTTGATAACTGGGATGTCTTCCTTGTGCTCTGTCATTTATTCTACGCATTACAATAGCTGTTTTAGTGTTGTGTAAAACATACAACGAAGAGCACAATTAAGACACCTAGACTGTGGACATCTGAGTGGTCCACGTCGTCCTTGTGTTAAGAGTCATGGTGCAATAAAATGGTTTCATGGTGATATGATCACGTTTTATAGTTATTCTTTATAAGAAAAACTTATTATATACACGTGTTTGTAAGTTTCGTATATTTTTAATACTTCTGTAAGAAACTGTACTATAGCATTTTTTTTTTTTTTAGTTCCATTAAGAATACTTTTCACAAAATGCATGTGATTTGTTCCGATTGTTATTGTTTCTCCATATTTTTAAATGAATATTGGCATAGATATAGAATGTTTGTCCTAGATAATTTAGTTTTCTCCGCTTGTACTGCACAGTGCCCCCTGTGGTGTCGCCTTTTAATATTAAGGGATCCCGGGTACATGACAAAATATTTAGAAAATATTTTCTGTACAAGATAGAAAATATTCAGAGAATATAAGGTAGACAAATCAAAAACATTTTCAAATTACTTTTCTTGGTGTTTTGTAGCAGTAGCAAATGTTAAGAAAATATTAAACTAGTTTCAGACGAATTTATGCTAACAAAGAAAATATTTACGATTTATTTTTCAAATAGCACTTGATGTGTTTTTGATTTGTTATTGTATGTAGTTTCAGAACGTACTTAAAGTATTTTCTAACATTTTCTGGTTTTCGCAGAGAAATATTTTAAATTCTTTCTGAATATTTTTCCGTCATTACCACCATAACACCTACAGTTTGAAATACATTTCTTTCTTCAACCTATAAGTTAGAATACTAGAATTTATTTCAACAAATTTATGTGATGATAGAAGTTTCCGTGTGTTCTAAACCGGTTCCAACATACACAGACTTCTACCACCCCATCAATTTGTAAAAATGAAATCCAGATATTTTAACTTACAAGGGTTGGAAAACTGTTCAGTATGCACTTCCTTCAGTATTGAAGAAAGAAATGTATTTCAAACTGTAGGTGTTATCGTAGTAAAGACGAAAAAATATTCAGAAAGAATTTAAAATATTCTATGTGAAAACCAGAATTCGTTAGAAAGTATTTTAAGTACGTTCTGAAACTACATACAATAACAAATCAAAAACATATCAATTGCTATTTGAAAAATGAATCGTAAATATTTTCTTTCTTAGCACAAATTCATATCTGAAACTAGTTTAATATTTTCTAAACATTTTCTACTGTTACAAAACTCCAAGGAAAATAATTTGAAAATGTTTTTGATATGTCTATCTTATATTCTCTGAATATTTTGTCATGTACAGAAACTATTCTCTAAATATTTTCTGTCATGCACAGAAAATGTTCATTAAATATTTTCTGTGATGTACGGAAAATATTCACTAAATATTTTTTGTCATGTATAGAAAATATTTTTTGGTATGAGTGGAAAATATTTTAAAATTGTTATTTTACAGAACATTAATTTTTGTTAAAAATGGATTAGAAATCTTCAGAAAACATTTCAACTAAGTACCCAATACATTGTAAAAATATTTAGAAAACATTTCTTTATTTTAGACAAATGATTTTCAGTGTTATTGGCAAATGATTTTAAAATATTCCATGCGAAACATTTTAAAAACCATTCCGTTAACATTGTATAAAACGTTTCAAATACATTTTCAGTAATGTGTGGAAATGATACAGAAAACATTTTTTGGGAAACTTTTCTAACGGCGTATAAAATATTTCTACAACGTTTTTGAGTATATTGCGAAAATATTTTCAGTTTTATTAGGAAAATGTTTTCAACAACATATGGAATATATTTCCTTAAGGGAAGTAGGATACATTTTCTGAAGGAAAATGATGGTACGTTTTAGAAACGTTTTGAAAATATTTCATTGCTGTGTGGGAAGTTCTATTTCAAAGGCTTCATTCTGTTTCCTACAGATTCAGAAGTTAATGGAAATAAGAGGAAATAAGGCTCCAAACATTATCCGAGGGATATGTCGAAAACTCCTCACAGACCAAATAGCTTCTAACTTCAGTTGGGTCGGAAGGAAAGGAAAGAAATCTCTCACGAAGACTTATCCCAATCTGAGTAAACTTTTAATTTGTAAGTATTAATTACTTTTGCTTTTACTTTGCGAAAAACACAGCTTTAGAGAATACAATCTAACTTCATTTCTCTCATTCCATATAATTTGCGAAGGGATTTTGTTATACTGCTTCAAAGGACCAGCAGTCAGTGACAAATATATTTGTAATATAACTTGTGGAATTACATTGCACATAAAAATACAAATCTTAGTCGTTTAAAAGAAGACCCAGGCTTCTGATAACATCAATTTTGTAGATGTCTCATAAGTTTCAAAATACATTTACAACAGATGAGAGATCAGTTAGCCAAAAATGTATCATGAGGGGGGGGGGGGGCATGGCTCCTTACTTCTGAAAATTGGAAGAACCTTTTAGAAGGCCTTCATATAATGCTTTTATAATACCGTACCTTAAGTTCCGCTTCCCCTGCCCTCACGTCCACGTTCACAATAATAATAATAATAATAATAATAATAATAATAGAATAGAATCCGTAAAGATTCCATAAAGAAATCATGGTCAGTAGTTGGATCTCTGGACCTTTAATTTTAGTAGCAAACACACCACCAGCAAATACTCGAAATTAAATGAAATACTGTACTTTCTCACGTATAAGTCGCCTTTTTTTTCGGAACTTTTGGATCCAAAAGGTGGTCGTGTCACACAATAGTGTCTTTTTCCTTGCATTTTCCACTTTGTTGTTTCCGCGCAACATATCTTTCAAGTTTCTAGCTTCTTGCCTTTGTGCTCATTGTTAGCCCAACACGTAACAAGATACTAGTAAAGTAGTTAATAATACGTGCTTTTGATGTTTCTGTGCGGACTTGTGGTGCTCATTGTGGATTTTTTTTTTTTTTTTTTACACATCAGGTTAAGTTTTCCAAGATATGGCTGCAAAAAGACATTCGTACAATGCTGAGTTCAAGTTAAAGGTTACCGGATGAATAAAACTTGGTTCAATTACTTTATGTATAAGGTATCTTTTTTTCTAAATTTCGAATCCGAAAATCATGGGAAAGAATGGATCTAATTTAACGTCCCGGGTTTATGCACCAAGGCTAAGTGTGATGGTGATTATGATAATGAGAATTGAAGGAACTCGTGGAATGAAGACAGTGAGAGGAAACCGTAGAATCTTAAGAAAACCTACGCACACGGTGTTTGTTTATTAATTACAAGGCTCACTTGGCGCTAGTTGGGATCGACCCAGGGTCCACGTACTAGAGGCAATGCTCTACCACTTAGCCACTGCGGCCCCTTAGGAAAGTACTCGAACTTTTTTAAATACGCATACAGTGATTATAAATTAACTGAGAAAATTTTGAGGATTAAATTTCACACCCTCAATAACTTTCACGGTTTTCTCTTTGCTAGTCATACCTCTGGATTAAATACAGGGTGTCCGAGAAGTCCTTCCCTCATTACAGAAATGGATAACTCAGGTTAGAAATAAGATAGAAATATGAAACTGGTGTTGAATTGTTTACAAACTATAAAAGTTTTTGTCTGTGTTAGGTTTGTTCTGTTTTACCAAGTCTCATTTTTTTGTTTTAGGTTTGTAGTACGTAAGTAAGAAGCCCAAGAAGCCATGCCAACCAACCAGGAGAAGGCACAGTGTGTCCTGTGGTACCATGAGACACGATCACCAACCACGGTGCAGAGACAGTTCCAGACAACATTTGGGAGGACTCCACCTGATGTCAAGAGCATTAAAGCCTGGTATGAGAAGTTCAAGAACACAGGGTCGGTTGCTGACCCTCCGAGGTCTGGTCAACCAAGAACCTCAGCAGACACGGTGGAGGCTGTGCGGCAGTCTTTTCTGAGAAGTCCTAAGAAATCGGTGCGCAGGGCCTCACGCGAATTACAGATGCCAAAAAGCTCTATCCATGACATTTTACACAAACGTTTATTGTTTCGTGCTTACAAAGTGCAACTCGTTCACGCCTTGTTGCCCGACGACGGTACATGTCGATATGACTTTGCGGTCGAAATGCTATCACGTATTGAGGACGATAATGGTTATCTCAGACGAATTGCCTTTTCCGACGAAGCGACATTCTTTGTCAGTGGAGTAGTGAATCGCCATAATGTACGCATTTGGGGTTCAGAACCCCCCAGGGAGTTCACCAGAGGCAGTCCAAAGGTGAATGTTTGGTGCGCGTTATTGCACGATCGAATTATCGGGCCATTCTTCTTCGCTGAGGATACCATCACATCTGCAGTGTACCTGGATATGTTGCAGCTGTATGCTGTTCCTCAGCTGCTTCAGTATCGCCCCGATGTCGTTTTTCAGCAAGACGGTGCACCACCTCATTGGGGTTTGGACGTCCGTGCCTATCTCGATAGGACATTTCCTGGGTGATGGATTGGTCGTGATGGACCAACAGCTTGGCCTCCACGCTCTCCTGACATAACCCCATTAGACTTCTTTTTATGGTGTTATGTCAAGGATGAGGTCTACCGAACACGTGTACCAGATCTTGAAACCCTGCAGCAACGAATAACCACAGTCGTTGCATCGATCCCTCCAGTGATGTTGGCTAATGTGTGGATGGAAATTGAATATCGCCTAGATGTGCTACGTGCTACCAAGGGTGCTCATGTGGAAGTGTACTGATGTGACCAAAATTTTTATAGTTTGTAAACAATTCAACACCAGTTTCATATTTCTATCATATTTCTAGCCTGAGTTATCAATTTCTGTATTCAGGAAAGGACTTCTCGGACACCCTGTACAATAACACGAGTTTAAATTTTGTTCTTGTCAGCATTTCCACGCTCGCTCTACAAATGTAACGATCTATCCTCATCAAGAGTTCATACCCTCGCCAAAACTAATTTTAATGTAGAAAGTAGAGAAAGAAACGGAACCAATTACATTGTTCGGAAAGAAGCCTATCACGGTTGAATAGTAACGATTAAAATAAAAGTAACGGAAGATATCGAATAGTCACTTTGGAGTGGGTAATATATGCTTGTCCTTCTACGTAGAAGTTCAACAATCGCTTAAGATTAGAACCTTAAGGATGCCGCTTCTTCTTTCTGTTGTTTTTTACAATACCTTAATACAGGAGTTTGCTCTGACAAGTAAACCTTACGTTTGGGTGAATCGAGTTGCTGACTGAGACACATATGAGCAAGTAGTACTAAATGTGGGCAGTATTTCAGTGAAGTTGTAGGTGCGAAGCTCCAGGGGTTTAGGAGATACAGCTACCAGAACATCATATTGAAGTACAGAATAGTCTTCATACAGTTGGAGGTAAAAACCCTGTAAGACCTCTTGTAACGACAAAAGGTGAATAACAAATATATGGGTACATATTAGGACTAGGGGGAAGTCATATAGTAAGGGTATACCTGGCGGCGGCCATCTTGAAATCCGCCATTTTGAATTAAGGTTAAGTTTTTAAAATAGGAATAGGGTCATGTGATACATGATTTAAGGCGAAAATTTAATCAGAAGAACAATGGTGACGTTAATTTTGATTTACGCGCAATTGGTAAAAACTTACAGGGGAATTAAATATTGTTTCAGCATATGTATTAGTCCTTTACCTCACTTTGTAAATTTTGTGTTAATGATAATAATTAAATAAAAAGCAGGTGGATACATATTAGGTCTATGGTAAGAGTTGCCTTGATGGCGGCCATGTTCATATCCGCCATTTTGAATCAGACAAAAGTTTTAAACAAAACGTATAACAGTAACACCTTATTAATAGCAAATTTTACCATAAACCCAACGATATAACCATTTTTGCTTTATCATTAACCAGCATTTGTTACGCCACCATTGTATTTCTTATTAACTTCTAGCCCGAAGTCATATATTGCATTGTCCTATTCCCATTTAATTTTGTGCTGGTTAATGATAAAGCAGAAATGGTTATACCGGGGGATTTATGGTAAAATTTGCTATTATAAGGTGTCACTGTTATACGTTTTGTTTAAAACTTTTGTTTGATTCAAAATGGCGGATATGAACATGGCAGCCATCAAGGCAACTCTTACCATAGACCTAATATGTATCCACCTGCTTTTTATTTAATTATTATCATTAACACAAAATATACAAGGTAGGGTAAAGGACTAATACATATGCTGCAACAATATTTAATTCCCCTGTAACTTTTTACCAATTGCGCGTAAATCAAAATTAATGTCACCATTGTTCTTCTGATTAAATTTTCGCCTTAAATCATGTATCACATGACCCTATTCCTATTTTAAAAATTTAATCTTAATTCAAAATGGCGGATTTCAAGATGGCCGCCGCCAGGTATACCCTTACTATATGACTTCCCCCTAGTCCTAATATGTACCCATATATTTGTTATTCACCTTTTGTCGTTACAAGAGGTCCTACAGGGCTTTTACCTCCAACTGTATGAAGACTATTCTGTACTTCCATATGATGTTCTGGTAGCTATATCTCCTAAACCCCTGGAGCTTCGCACCTACAACTTCACTGAAATACTGCCCACATTTAGTACTACTTGCTCATATGTGTCTCAGTCAGCAACTCAATTCACCCAAACGTAAGGTTTACTTGTGAGAATCTTAACTATTCAAACATTAATATTCCATAATACTGGCTTTTCATATATATATATATATTATATAAAGAAGAACTTATTACGTCAATAATGTTAATTACTTGAAACAGTACAAAAATAGTTAACATTAATGAAGCTATTCAACTAAAGAAACGTATATTACCCGTATATTTGAGAGGTTTCTATATTACCCACTATCACAGCGGTCGAGGGATTTTATTACATCCAGGCATTAGATCATATTTTAAAAAAATCGATGGGTGGACGAAATATAGTCACTAAGCGGGTCAAATGCAAACACCACTAAAATGGTTATGCGTAAATTTAGGTAAATTTATTACATTATGCTCGTCCAGTAAAAAGAATCAGAGGGTCAGCTTTGGTTTGAGGATGGCCAGGTCCCCTCTAGTTACGCCTATGGTCAAGTAATGCATCGATACTCTACCTGAATATTTTAATGATTCGAATAAAAAAAAATACCCTCTGTCAATTATCATCTCTAGTTTAGAATGTCGCGAAACCTGGTAATTATAAACAAAATCATTGCAAACAACTATACTAGTTAAATTACTGCTCCAAATTTAAATTTCTTTTACTTGTAGTAACCATGTAAGAAATTATGAAAAACTGTACTGCAGCAATAATAAATTTATTTTACTTGTAAAATGTTAACAGTAACTATGTAGGAAAAGGCATCAAACGTATATTATGTCCATTTCACAAATGTAAAATTTATATCAAATTAATTCATATTTAATATTGATGTATTTGTCTTTTACATATACAAGCCTTTCACTAGAATATCTTCGTAGTTCCTAATATGTATTATAATTTATATTCTTTGCTTTAGTTTTTTTTTTCTGTAGTTTAACGTTCCTTGGTTATGCCTTGTTGGTTAAGGAGACTGGGACCTTCTGATTGTAGTAGAATCCGAACCCCTTTTTTTTCCTTCAACTGTACCCCCACCGGGAATCGAACCCAGGACCACGCGCACAGAAGGTAAGCGTGCTAGCCATTAGACAAAGCGTGTGCCTTCTTCCCTTTAGTGGTATTTGTGTTTAAACTAGTAAGTGTGTTACTTTTAGTACATTAATTTTCAAAAAAAAAAAAATGTATTTTTGAGGTTCTAAATTTAAAATTTATTTTGTTCACTGAACAGCTTCTGTCATGGAAAAGAGGATAGATGGGGTGACGGAGGCATTTATAATTGATGTAGTTGGAAGGTGGTTATCTCAAGCTCCTTTTCGAGGAGAACAAAGCCGAAGGAAAAACAGCATGTAAGTATATATTTTGTTGCCTAAATTAGTATGCAGAGGGGAAAAAATTTGATTATAGGTAGTTACGTGGGTGAGAAGTTTAATAGAACAATTCAATTACTACTAAAACAAAGCATACACTTCTGTAGTCGCGAGTGTTCTAAACAACTCGTTACCAGCAATGTGGATTTCAAAGTATCCATGTAGCAGCGTCTGTTCTGTTGATGGTTCTGGCGGAGAAATCTATTGTATTCAGAATCTCGGGAACATTCTGGAAGCAATATCCACGAAGTTCCTTCATCTTGACGAGATGTGGACCCGGTCATACGATTCTCACTTCAAACATCATTCCAATAAGTAGTGTTTAACGTCCCACAGTTATGCGCCGAATACCGAAGACGGTGATGATGAGAAATGAATGAAGAAAGTGGGAGAGAACGGAAGAACCCCGAGAAAAACCCACGCATACGGTGTTTGTCCACCACAAAGCTCACTTGGTGTGAGATTTGATCAAACCAGGGACCCCGCACACTAGAGGAGAACACTCTACCACTGAGCCTCGCTGCCTCTACATAATGAATTTATTTGTACTCTTCTTGTTTACAAACATAGGCGAAAAGCTGACAAGTTGAAACTGCAAAAATGCAGTCGTCATAGAGGTGTTTATGTATAGAACGAGGTTTAGGGAGACGGTGATAATGAACGAAATGGAGGAATGAAAGGTGGGAGGCAACGAGAGAACACCGAGCAAAACCCTCGCACATGGTCTTTGTCCACCACACAGTTCACTAGTGCGAACTGGGTACAAACGAGGGTCCCATTCATTACTATTTGTTTATACAAATAAGAACGTATGCATATGTTAGGGATTTTATAGCTTTTGGCAAAAGATTTTTCTAGTAAGAAAATTGTTGTGTTGGCGCCGTTTAGTTGAAAATTAAATATTCCATAAATTTCAAGACAAGAGATGAGTGTTACAGATTAATAATTGAAAATGTGCAGAGACATTTACTAAACCGCAACACAATATATGTGTGGAAAAATTATTTTCACGTACTATTAGCATTGTTGTAGCCACCCATTTTCTGTATTGCTAGTGTTCGCAATCCCAGCTTCTGTTCCCGGCTAATACACAGATTTTGTAGTGTTAACTGAACGTTGTGAAGGAGATTGTAAATTACCGGCTTGTCGTACTATCGGAAAGGAATTTTCATAAACGGAAATTCCATATGATGATTACGTCCGTTTCACCGCAGCGGGGTAGTTGATTCAGCTGAGAGACAGATGAAACGAAATACTCGCAAACTCACTGATCAACGAATAAATCAGAAATACTAATCAATGCAGCAGTAGGTTAGATTACCTGTCAGCCGAATGATTTTAGCTCTTCCGTGCGTTTCCCTAAAACTTGTGGAGATGTTTTGAAAGACTTAATCTTCTTATTTTCTCAAAACCTAAAGCACTTCAAGATAAATAAAATTATATCTTCAGACGTTCCCTATAATTGTTCAACACAAAGTGTGAAATCAATCTTTTTCGTTAAAATGTATTTCCAACGTCACTATTTATGAACCATAAGATAAGTTTCCATAAATCCGGAATTTGAAGATTTAATTCCTTTCGGAATGTATATGAAAAGGATCATAACCCAGGACTTTTCTTTACGTCTTTGTGCACGAAGGTTATGAAGAACGGAATATAATCGTATTCTTATATATGAGCCACAACCTAAGCTTGACTGTTGTGTACAATTTGCTTGTATATGGTGTACAATTAGAGTATGCACAGTCATTCATGTGAAACGATTTCGGATCACATTGTCTTATTGCCCCTTCCCTATACATTGTGTTATTGCCTTTAAGAAAAAATATGAGTACGAAAGCAAACCTTTAGACTGACGTTACTAATTTTTCTTTTTCTTTTCTTTCTTTCTTTCTTTTTTTTTTTTTTTTTTTTTTTAGATAGGATAATAGATAGAATGACATCCCAAATGTTGGAATAGGAAAAAATAAGTACATTTTTACAGCTTAGTTTCAGCATAATAAAGTTTACTTAATGAATTTAATTTTTTTTCTAATTTTGTATTTAGGCTAACGGAGAAAGAAACAGCAGAGGCACAACCTACTAATGAAGAAAATCCTGTTAATGACTAAAGTGATTTTATACGTACAAACAAACATTTAGAAATTATCATATAAAAAGAAATATTGAGAAGAATAATTAATAAGGATTAAGTGCATATAGTGTTAGTGATGTGAAAAATGTTGTTCAAATGCTCTGTAAAGCTAAATATTTACTTTACTAAACTTATTGTTGAACACATTGTTTCTGAAATGAGAGATTATAGTAATATACAATCAGAGCGATGCTGATGAAAGTAATTGTTACTTGTAAATTTGTAAACTATATATTTTTATGCAATAAATATCCATAAAACATTTCAGTCAGCAATATTATATAAAACAATTATTTGTCTTTTGGATACCATATTTTTTATGCTTAATAAATATTCACAGAATATTTAATACTAATAAAATTTCAACATTCAGTGAATATTTAATAAGCACTCAAAACAATGAAAATAAATATTTGCAAATATTTTTTCAATTATATTACATGAATATTTAGTAAACTTGAGAAAAATATTTCTTTTCGCTTAATAAATATTCATAGAATATTTCATAGTGATGTAATTTCAACATTCAGTGAATATTCAATGAACTGTCAAAATTAATGACAAATAAATATTTGCAAATATTTCTTCAGTTTATCAATAATATTACATGAATATTTATAAGGTTTGTGAACAATATTTCTTTCTAGCTTTAATAAATATTCATAAAATATTCATAGTGATATAATTTCAACATAACACTAGTTAACAAAGGTTTTGTTACATAAAAGGAAATACCTTTTCTTAAAGGAACTTTTTGCGCTGAATTCGAATATGCACTCGGTTTTTCTCCATCACGTACGATTTTCCCGTAACAGAGGGATTTTCGGGAAATCCCTCAAAAATTTCCCTTTTCGTTTATTTTACACCCCAAGATCTTGTCCCCTTGCATATACTAACATAGAAATTATACCTAAGTATACTTTGATTCATATTTAACAAACCCTCCAAGTTTCGTAATAATCGCTTTATTCTTTCTAGAGAAATAAATATGTTTGTATGTATACTGTGTCTACTGTTTATTGCACCTTATAGTAATGCTTTCAGATCTCTTAAGTTGAGGTAAAACGTTTTGCTTTATTACCACAAACACATATATAAAATATAATACAATATAATTTACAAGTGTGACAATTTACAATAAACAATAATACAAATGTACCAAAAGGTCATGAAAAGACAATCAAAACTATCACAATATATGAAACTTCCATTGGGTTACAAGAACGTACACTACTTCCTTCTTTTGTAAGAAATGTTGCATTCTCTAACAATACCCCAACAATAGTCCGCCATCATTGAAGGATCCCATCGTCCCTGGTACCTTTTCTCCATTGCCATTATATCTTGGTGGAATCTTTCCCCCTGTTCGTCGCTGAGAGCACCTAGGTTAGCAGGAAAGAAGCTGAGGTGGGAGTGCAAAAAGTGGATTTTTAAAGACATCCTACAACCCAACTCTTTGTATTTCTGTATCATGCCCTGTACGATTTCTGTGTAACTCTCAGCTTTGTTATTGCCCAGAAAGTTGCGCACAACACACTTAAATGCTGTCCAGGCAGCTAGCTCAGCACTATTTAACTTGCTGTCAAAGCTATCATCAAGCATTAATTTCCTAATTTGGGGACCAATAAACACTCCCGCTGAAATCTTAGCATCACTCAGGTTAGGGAACTTATCTCGCAAATACTTGAAACCTTCACCAGATGTGTCCATGGCTTTGACAAAGTTTTTCATAAGTCCTAACTTGATATGAAGTGGCGGTAGTAATATCTTATTAGGATCTACCAAAGGAGCGTATTTGACGTTGCATTCTCCAGGTACGTAATTCACTCTAGGTTCCCATTCCTTCACTTCATAATGTTTGTCATCAGCTCGGCTATCCCATAAACATAAAAAACATTGGTACTTCGCGTAACCGCACTGCAGTCCTAATAAAATACCAACTACCTTGAGATCACAACATATTTGCCAACAATGGTCCTTGTAATTTATAAGATTTAGCAAAGTTGACATGGTGTCATAGGATTCCTTAATCTTCACTGAGTGCGCAAGTGGTATAGAAGGTTTTTTATTTCCATTATGTAAAAGGACAGCTTTAAGGCTGACCTTTGACGCGTCGATAAATAACCTCCATTCTTCTGGAACGTAAGGAATTCCTAGCTCCGCCATCAATCCACTTATATCCGTACATACGCACACATTATCTTGCATTGAGAAATAGCTTGAAAATTGAACATGCATTTTCCTGTACACTGATATGTTCGTTTCTTCATCCAATAAGTTCCACTGCCGGAGCCTTGATCCCAGAAGTTCCGCCTCTTGTTTTGTCAGGTGCAAATCACGGACTAGGTCATTAAGTTCACATTGCCGTATGAAATGTGGCTCGCGAACACAGTCAGGGATGAACGTTGGATCCTTGGATGTACATGTTGATGTCGATGGTTCATCAAGGTCATGATCATCATCAGAGTCTTTTGGCCATATCTCTTCCCAGTTGGTAGGGGGCTCGGGAAGTGGAAGTTCTTTTGCATTCTGTTACATTTGATAACAAATATTGATAACCATTTCATGAACAAAACGAAAAAACTTGGAGAATTGTATATATATTATTAAGATATACATATGCTGTACGTTTAAAAAATATACGTTGGAAGTACATTCTATTTTTATACACGTTTCTAATTTACAGAGAGCAATACAAGTGTGTTGTTGACTATTGTAAATATTCATTTTTATGTCTGTGTTTGTAGTAATAAAGCAAATCGTTTTTACCCTAACTCAGGAGATCTGAAAGCATTACTATCAGGTGCAATAAACAGTGCACACAGTATACATACAAATATATTTATTTCTCTAGAAAGAACAAAGCGATTTTTACGAAACTTTTAGGATTTATTAAATATAAATCAAGGTATACTTAGGTATAATTTCTGTTACTATATGTAAGGGGACAGGAGCTAGGGGAATAAAATATCTGAAACAGGGAAATTTTTGAGGGAATTTCCCGAAAATCCCTGTGTTACGGGAAAACTGTACGTGATGGAGAGAAACCGAGTGCACATTCGAATTCAGCGCAAAAGGTTCCTTTAAGATCAGGTGATTTTTCTCATGTAACAAACAAAAAGTTTAAATTTGTTAACTAGTGTAATGAACAGTCAAAACTAGTGCAAAATAAATATTTGCAAATATTTATTCAATTTATCAAAAATATTACGTGAATATTTATTCAACTCCTGAACAATATGTCTTTTTCCTTAATAAATGTTGATAGAATATTTCATAGTAACATAATTTCAATATTATATAAATATTTATTTAACTTGTAAACAAAGTTTTTTCTTGGGTGATTAAATATTCATGATAACATAATTTTAATATACAATAAATAATCAATGGGCGGTCAAAAATAGGCCGATTTTCAACATTCTATAAATATTAGCAATTCAAAGGAAACAATATTCAAAAAATATTATTTCAACTTTCAATGCTGTTAGGGTACAATACCGGTTACTGACCAGATTTTCACCATTAATCACAAAAATTGCAATAGATCAACTCAAACCAAACTCGACACAAACCATTTTGGTAACACTCTCTAACAGTACCCAAACAACGGAACTGGTCGAATCAAACGTAACGGTACATCACCTAAAATACGCGATACTGACAGAAATTGGATTACCCCTCACAGAAATACTAAATGATCAACTCAAACCAAACTCGCCACAAAAAATTTTGATAAGAGTCTCAAGCAACAGCTATACAATGCAACTAGTCGAAAAAAGTAACGGTACATTACCTACAATATAAGTCACTGACCAGATTTTGACCACTCCTCACGCAAATACAAATACACCAACTCAAGTGAAACTCGGCATAAATAATATTGATAACACACTCTAACAATACCGAAAGAATGGAACTGGTCGAATCAAAACTAATAGGACAATACCTTAAATATCCTAAAGTAACCAGATTTTGACCACTCTTCACAAAAATACTAATACACCAACTGGAACCAAACTGCACACAAATAATTTCTATAACAGTTTCTAAAAACACCCAAAGAAAGGACCTACGCGAATCTAAAGTAACCGTACAATACCTACAATACCCGTTACCGAGCAGATTTTGAAACGACCTCACAAATTCCATTACACCAACTCAAAACAAACTCGACAAAAACAATTTTAATAACAGTCTCTAATAATACCCAAACAATAGAACTGATCAGATCGAAAGTACCGGTACATCACCTAAAAAACCCGTTACTGACCAAAATTTGACAACCCCTCACACAAATATTAACTGACCAACTCAAACCAAACTACACAAAAAAAAAGTTTATAAAAGTCTCTAACAACACCTAAAGAATGCAACTTGTCGAGAAAAAAGTAACGTACATTTGCTACAATATCAGTCACTTACCAGATTTTGACCACTCCTCACACAAACACAAAAACACCAACTCAAAAATAAACTCGGGTAAAATAATACTGATAACAATCTCTAACAACAACGAAAGAATTTAACTAGTCGAAACAAAAGTTATAGTAAAATACCTAGAATACCCGTTACTGACCAGATTTTCAACACTCGTCACACAAATAGTAATAGACCAATTAATGCCAAACTCGACACAACCAATTTTCAGAACAGTCTCTAAAAATAACCGAACAATGGAACTGGTCGGCTCAAAAGTAAGGGTACATCACTAAAAAACCCTTTACTGACTAAAATTTGACCACCACTCACACAAATATTAAATGACCAACTCAAACCAAACCCGACACAAAAAAATCGATAAGTCTCTCTAAGAACACCTAAAGAATGCAACTTGTCGAAAAAAAGTAACGGTACATTATCTACACTATCAGTCACTGACCAGATTTTAATCATTCCTCACACAAATACAAATACACCAACTCAAATGAAACTCGGCATAAGTAATATTGATAACAGTCTCTAACAATTCAGAAGGAATGGAGCTGGTCGAATCAAAAGTAATAGTACAATTACTGAAATATCCCTAAGTGACCTGATTTTGACCACTCTTCACACAAATGCTAAAGTACCAATTGGAACCAATCTCCACACAAATAATCCCTATAACAGTTTCTAACAACACCGAAATAAAGGAACTACTCAAATCCAAAGTAACTGTACAATACCTACAATATCAATTACTGACCAGATTTTGAACCCTCCTCACAAAAAAATTCCATTACACCAACTAAAACCATACTCGACAAAATCAATCTTGACAACAGTCTCTAACAAAACCCAAACAATAAACTGGTCGGATCAAAAATACCGGTACATCATCTAAGAAAACCCGTTGCTGACCAAAATTTCACCACCAGTCACACAAATATTAAATGACCAACCGAAACCAAACTCGACACAAATAAGTTGATAAGAGTCTCTAAAAACACCTGAAGAATGCAACGTGTCGAAAAAAATAACGTAGATTACCTACAATATCCGTCACTGACCAGATTTTGACCACTCCTCACACAAATTCCAATAGACCAACTCAAAACAAACTCGACACAAACAATTTTGATAACAGTTCTAAAACTACGCATACAATGGAAGTGGTCGGAAGAAAGGTAACGATACATCACCTAAAATACTAGTTACTGACCAAATTTGACCAATCCTCTCACTAATATTAAGTGACCAACTCAAACCAATCTCGACACAACCAATTTTGATAAGAGTCTCTAAATACGCATAAACAAAGGAACTGGTCGAATCAAAAGTAACGGTACATTTTCTACAATATCCCCCACTGACCAGATTTTGACCACTCCTCTCACAAGGACAGAAACACCAACTCAAATGAAACTTTGTAAAAATAATATTAATAACAGTTTCTAATAATACGGAAAGAATGGAACTACTCGAATCAAAAGTAAAAGTACAATACCAACAATACACGCTAATGACCAGATTAGACCACCTCAAACTAAACACGACAGCAACAATTTTGATAACAGTCTCTAACAATACCGAAACAACGGACCTGCTCGCATCAAAAGTGACGCTACATCACTTTTAACACACGTTATTGACCAAAATTTGACCCCCACCTCACAGAAATACTACATGACCAACTCAAACCAAACACGGCACAATAAATGATAAGAGTCTCTAACAACCCCTAAGGAATGGAACTGCTCGAAACAAAAGTAACGGTAAATTGCCTACACGACTCATTACTGACCAGATTTTGATCACACCTTACACAAACAGAAATACACCAACTCAAATGAAATTCGACACAAATAATATTGATAACAGTCTTTAACAATTCCGAAAGATTGTAACTGGTCGAAATAAAAGTAATAGTACAATACCTAAAATATGCGTAAGTGACCAGATTTCTATCACTCCTCACACAAAACCCAAGGGACCAGCTCAAACCAAACTCGACACAAACCATTTTGATACAAGTCTCTAACAACACCCAAACAACGGAATTGCTCGAATCAAAAGTAATTGTTCATTACCTACAATATAAGTCACTAACCTGATTTTAGCCACTCCTCACACAAATACAAAATACACCTACTCAAATCAAACACGGCACAAATAATATTGATAGCTGTCTCTAACAATTCAGAAAGAATGGAATTAGTCGAATCAAAAGTAAAAGTACAATACTTGCAATACCCGTCACTGACAAGATTTTGACCACTCCCCGCACAAATTCCGATACACCAACTCAAACCAAACTCGACACTAATAATTTCGATAACTGTTCCTAGCAATACCCAAAGAAAGGAACTACACGAATCAAAAGTAACGGTACGAAACCTACAACACGCGATACTGACCAGAGTTTGAGCACTCCTCACACAAATTCCAATAAGAGAACTCAAACCAAACTCGACACAAACCATTTTGGTAACAGTCTCTAACAATACCCAAACAAGGAAACCGGTTGAGTCAAAAGTAACACTACATCACCTAAAACACACATTACGGACCAAAATTTTACCACCCCTCATAGAAATAGTAACACACCAATTAAAACCAAACTGGACACAATTTCCAAAATAGTTTTTAACTACACCCAAAGAAAGGAACTACCCGAATCAAAAGTGACGGTAAAATAACTACAAAATCCGTTACTGACCAGATTTTGACCACTCCTCACACAAATTCAAATAGACCAAATCAAACCAAACTCGGCAAAAACATTTTTGATAACAGCCTCTAACAAAACCCAAACAATGGAGCTGGTAGGATCAAATTAACGGTACATTACCAAAAATACCTGTTACTGACCAGAATTTGACCACTACTCACACAAATATTGAATGACCAAACAAACCAAACTCGACGAAAGAAGTTTTAATAAGAGTCTCTAATAATACTTAAGAAATGGATCTGCTCGGAACAAAAGTAACGGTACATTACCAACATTACTCATTTCTGACCAGATTGTGATCACTAATCACACAAATTCCAATAGACCAACTCAAACCAAACTCGAGACAAACCATCTTGTAACAGTCTCTAACAATACCCAAACAACGGAATTGTTCGAATCAAAAGTAATGGTTCATTGCTTACAATATCAGTCACTAACCTGATTTTGACCACTCCTCACACAAATGCAAAATACACCAACTCACATGAAGCTCAGTACAAATAATATTAATTAACGTACCGAAGGAATGGAAGTGGTCGAATCAAAAGTAATAGTACACTACCTAAAATATCCCTAAGTAACCAGCTTTGACCACTCCTCACACAAAATTCCAATAGGCCAAACCAAACCTAACTTAACACAAATAATTTCAATAACAATCTCTAACAATTCCTAGAAAATGGAACTGGTCGAGTCAAAAGTAATATACAATACCTAAAATATCCCTAAAGGACCAGATTTTGACTACTCCTCACACAAACACAAACGTACAGTGTCCTGCGAAAACTAAGCGCCACTTTCATACATTTAAGAAAATCAAGTATAAAAGTTGATGTCCAGCATTAATGTAGCCGTAATCAAAAGTGAAATTATGTTTATTTTTTGGAAAGGTGTTGATTTTCCTCTGTTTACGATTGCGCAAAACGTTCTAATGCTTATCAGGAACCAATAGTCGCATTTATGTGGATTTTCAAAGTTTGGCGCTTAGTTCATTTTTGCATAACACGGTGCAAATATACCTCAAACTCAAATGAAACACGGCACAAATAATATTCATAAGTCTCTAACAACACGAAAGAATGGATCTAGTCGAACCAAAAGGAAAAGTACAGTACCTACAATACCCGTTACTGACCAGATTTTGACAACTCCCCACACAAACTAAAGTAGACCAACTCTAACTGAACTCCACAAAAACAATTTTGATAAGAGTCTTTAAAAATACCCAATCAATGGAACTGATCGGATCAAAAGTACCGGTACATTACCTAAAAAAACCGTTACTGACTAAATTTCACCACCACTCACACAAATATTAATACACCAATTGAAACCACACTGGACACAAAAAATTTCCATAATGGCTTCTCAAACACCCAAAAAAAGGGACTGCGCGAATCAAAGGTAACGGTAATATACCTACAACACCCGTTACTGACCAGAATTTGACCACTTCTCACACGAATTTCAATAGACCAATTCAAACCTAACTCAACACAAACAATTTCGATAGCAGTCTCTTACAATTCCAAAAGACTGCAACTGGTCGAATGTAAAGTAATAGTACAATACCTAAAATATCCCTCAGCGACCAGATTTTGACCACTCCGCACACAAACACAAATATACCAACTTAAATGTAACTCGGCAAAAATTATGTTCATAAAGTCTCTAACAACACGTTAAGAATGGAACTAATCCAATGAAAAGGAAAAGTACAGTACCTACAATACCCGTTACTGACCAGATTTTGACCACTCTCCACAAAAACTAAAATAGACCAACTCTAACCAAACTCGACAAAAACAATTTTAGGAACAGTCTCTAACAATACCCAAACAATGGAACTGGTCGGGTCAAAAGTAACGTTACATCACATAAATTACCCGTTACTGACCAAAATTTGACCATCCCTCACACAAATATTAAATGACCATCTCCAACCAAACTCAAAACAAAATATTTGATAAAAGTATCTAACAACACCTAAACAATGGAACTGGTCGGATCAAAAGTAAAGATACATACCTATAATATCAGTAACTGACCAGATTTTGACCACTCCTCATACAAACACAAATACACCAACTCAAATGAAACTCGGTACAAATAATATTGATAACAGTCTCTAATAATTCCGAAAGAATGGAACTGGTCGAACCGAAAGTAATAGTACAATACTTAAAATATCTCTAAGTGACCAGATTCTTACCACTCTTCACACAAATACTAAAAGACCAATTCAAACAAAAAAAATCATACAAATAATTTCCATAACATTCTCTAGAAATACCCAACGAAAGGAACTACGCGAACGAAAAGTAACGGTACAATACCTACAATACCGGTACTGACCATATTTTGACAACTCCTCACGTAAATGTAAATAGACCAACTCAAACCAAAATCGACACCAACAATTTTGATAATACTCTCTAACAACACCCAAATAACGGAACTGCTCGAATCACAGTAACGGTACATCACCTAAAATACCCGTTACTGAAGAAATTTTGACCACTCTTCACACAAATAATAAATAACCAACACAAACCAAACAAGATACAAGCGATTTTGATAAGAGTCTCTACGAACACCTAAACAATGGAACTGGTCGGATCAAATGTAACGGTACAATACCTACAATATCCTTCACTGACCAGATTTTCACCACATCTCACACAAATTTATATACACCACCTCAAATGAAACTAGGCACAACTAATACTGATAAAAGTCTCTAACAATACCAAAACAATAGAACTAGTCGAATGAAAAGTAAAAGTGCAATACCTACAATACCCGTTACTGGACAGATTTTGACCACTCCTCACACAAATACTAATAGACCTACTCAAACCAAACTCGACACAAATAATTTCGATAACACATCTCTAACAAAATTCAAAGAATGAATCTGCGTGAATCAAAAGTAACAGTACAATACCTACAATACCCGTTACTGACCAGATTTTTACCACTCCTCCCACAAATTCAAATAGACCAACTCAAACCAAATTCCTCACAAATAATTTTCATAATAGTCCCTAACAATACCAAAACAACGGAACAGGTCGAACTAAAATTAACGGTACATCAATTAATTTATCCACCAGTGACCAGAATTTTCCCTAATAGTTCAATACCTAAAATATCCCTAAGTGACAGCATTTTTACCATTCCTCACCCAAATACTAATAGACCAATTCAAAAGGAACTCGACACTAATAATTTCGATAACATTTTCTAACAACACCTATAGAAATGAACTACGCGAATCAAAACTAACGCTACAATATCTACAATACCCGTTACTGACCAAACTTTGACCACTTTTCACACAAATACTAATAGACCAACTCAAACCAAACTCCACACAAATATTTTCAATAACCGTATCTAGCAATACCCAAAGTAAGGAACTACACGAATCGAAAGTAACGGTACGATACTTGCAATAACCTTTACTCTTAAAAATTTGAAAACCCCTGACAGAAATACTAAATGATCAACTCAAACAAAACTCGACGCAAAAAAATTGATAAGAGTCAATAACAAGACCGAAAGAATGGAACTGGTCGAAACAAAAGTAATAGTACAATACCTAAAATATTCCTAAGTGACCAGATTTTGACCACTCCTCACACAAACACAAATACACCAACTAAGTGAAACTCAAAAAAATAATATTGATACGAGTCTAACAATTCCGAAAGAATGGAACTGATCGAATCAAAAGTAATAGTACAATACCTAAAATATCCCGAAGTGACCAGATTTTTACTACTTTTCACATAAATACTAATGGACAAACTCAAACCAAACTCTATAAAAACAATTTCGATAGCAGTCTCTAACAATAACCAAACAATGGAACTAGTCGGATCAAACTAAGGGTACATCACCTAAAATACCCCTTACAGGCCAAAATTTGGCCAGCCCTCACTCAAATATTAAACGACCAACAGAAATCAAACTCGACACACAATATTTTGATATGAGTCTCTAACAACATCTAAAGAATGGAACTGGTCGAAACAAAACTAACTTTACATTACCTACAATACCAGTTACTGACCAGATCTTGACCACTCCTCACACAAATACTGATAGACTAGTTCGAACCAAACTCGACACAGATAATTTCGATAACAGTCTCTAGCAATACCCAAAGAAGTAACTACACGAATAGAAAGTAACGGTACGATACCTACAATACCCGTTACTGGCCAGATTTTGACCACTACTAACACAAATTTCAATAGACTAGCTAAAACCAAACTTGATACAAACAATTTTCGTAACAGTCTCTTACAGTACCCAAACAACGGAAGTAGTCGAGTTGAAAGGGAGGGAAAATATGTACAATACCCGTTACTGACTGGATATTGACCAGTCCTCACACAAGCACTAATTGACCAATTCAAACTAAGCCGGCACAATTTATTATGATAACAATCTCTAAGTACCACCAAAGACAACAAATAGTCCAATAAAAAGTAAAGGTGCATTACCTAGTATCAATCCTTACTGACGAGATCTTGACAAGCCCAAATTTTTTACAGTCGTGGAGAATGAAATAACAGAATTGGACATTTTATATTTGGGAGCTGATAGATATTAATAGAAGAGAGAATTCTTGGAGAGCCAATTAAGATGCACTGCGATTTTGTTGCATTTAATTTTAACCCATGAGCCGTAGACCAGTCGCTGATTTTGTTTAACTCAGTATTTATTTTCTCAATCGCATTATTAATATCTTGTTGGGGAAAAGAAGCATATAAATGAAAATCATCAGCGTAAATATGGTATTTACAATAGGTGAGAATTTTAGGGAGATCATTAATGTAAAGGGCAAAGTGAAGGGGACCTATTACACTACCCTGCGGCTCTCCACTGTTGATACAAAGCCATGTCGATATATGATCCTGATTGATCACTACTCTTTGTTTACGTTCGTGAAGGTAAGAATGAAACCATTTAACCACTGGTTCAGAAAAATTAAACAATAATGATAATTTGTGAAGTAATATGTCAAAATCAATCGTTCGAAATGCTTTACTATAGTCAAGTAGAGTCAGGAGCGTTAGTTTTCTATTATCAATAGCCCATCTCATATCCTCCGTTACGTTTACTAATGCAGTGCATGTACTATAATTACTTCGAAAACGAGATTGAAATGTATCCAATAAATTATTTGTTGTTAAGTATTCCCGAATTTGATCATTTACAATATATTCAAAAAATTTTTGAAAGCACGGGAAGGACACAGATAGGACGATAGTCTGCGATATTGTCAGCGTTGTTCTTTTTTGGAAGTGGGTGGACCTTAGCGAGTTTCCATACTGTGGGAAAAGTACCTGTGGAAAGAGAGTAATTAAATATGTCAGTGTTAGGATTTTCCTAATCATGGTTATTGAAATATCATCTGTACCAGTGGCTTGAGATTTAATTCTGTGGATCGCTTTTAATACATGTGCAGGCTGTACGTGAGAAAACGAGAACAGAGAGTTAATTTCCGAAGCTACAATATTATTCATTGTTTGCAGTTTCATGGAGGCTGGTATCATACTGCTTTGACAGAAAAAAATGTTTAATTCATCTGGGGTATAGTTAACTGCGTTCTTGGCTATGTTTCTCCCAACACCTAATACTTTTAACCGTTTCCAAAGAACTGCTCCATTAATTTCGAATTCAAGTATTTCATAGGCAAAGCGCCGTTTTGCCTTCCTTACTTCTCGAGTGCAACGGTTTCTTAATATTCTATAGTTTTCGAATTTTGTATTGGGATTTATTGTGCTATCACTGGAAGGATCACTATTTTTAACATGTCTCCTCTATGCTCTATAAGCTTTATCTCTCCGCGCCATTAACGAACGTAATTCATCGGTTAACCATGGTGATGGAGGTCGCGAAACGCGTTTTTTAACTACAGGGGCGTCTCTATCATACAAATTTATTATAAAAGAATTTAGAGTATTTACCTGCTCGTCAACTGTAGGGAGGCAGTTTATTGAGTGCCACGGCAAGCAGGCAGCGTCGATGTTCAGGTCTACTTCATTCATGTACCTAAAGTCTCTGTATGTTATGAATTTAGTTTTATATTGCGGAACTCGAAGTTTGTAGGATATATATAACATATCATGGTACGAGATGCCGGGTGTGTGGATTTGACCCTGGCTAATTACATGTTCTTCCTTGGATACCAGTATCACATCTATCCATGATTCTGAGTTCCTTATGTGATGGGTTGGACCAAGAGGACAGATAGCAAGGTTAAGACCCCAGATCGTATCCCGATATTGCAAAACTTCGTCTTTCGTTGTTAAAAGATCCCAATTTGTATCACTCATTATTATGGAATGCTGGTAATTGGGTCAATGTTTTGCAATATCGTCAACAAAGTTTATGAAAGATGTACGGGGGGACGATACACAACACTCAAAAGCAATGTCTGGTGACCTACAGTGACTTCGAGTATAATATATTCTCAACTTCTGTTATATACACCAGCTGACTGAGGCAGACGTTTAACCTGGAAGTTGTGTGTGTGTGTGTGTGTGTACATTTTGACTTATATGTTCTGCTGAAAGGAGGTTTTATTTAGGTCACTTTTCGTTAGGTTAGGTCATGCATTCCTGTTAACTTTTATTGAAAATCTCTGAGAACAAAATCCACGTAAGTGATTGTCTTCTTTTATGCTACTTTAAGCATGTGAACATCCATTTTACTGCTTTTGACATTGCTCATAAATCTGATTGGAATGTCTGTTACAGATAAATTTGTTGCACAAACTATATTTGATCGTACTTTTGTTGTCTGTTCCCTTTCATATGTAAATAGTTTGTTAGATAATAGTCCTCAGTCATAAATATTCATAAGTGTCGATATTTTCAACATTGTAAGAGTTTTTAATCCACGGGCGGTTGACAGTTTGAAGAATTGATACACCCTTTTTCCGCATATTAATGATCTTGTAAATGACACAGAAGAAATAATGTATGCACCTGCGTACGGATATTGTATATGGAAAAACCGAATATGACATATAATAAATGTTTTCCGCTTAAAGAAATGCTAATTGGACAACCAGAATATAGAAAGACCTTTAGGAAATAAAATGTGCAGATCACACACACGTCTAACAAGGTAATATATTATTGTTCCATTTATATATATGACATTTAATGCGGCAACTAATGTTGGTCGTTGGAGAATAGTCTGTAATTTTGGTCGTTGAAATGAGATATCACGTGATGGACGAAGCATGTTAAATACCCGGTGTTTTTTATTAAAAAGGAGTTATAGATTGGTTTTAAAGCATGGATTTACCGAAACCTTTGATTTTTAGTACAAGAGGTGAAAGTGATTTCACAGAATCGTCATCTTTGCAGGGGACAGAGTTTTTAACATTGCCGGAAGTGACCCCGCAGTTTCCGCCGCTGGAAACAGAAGTTACTCCGTCTAAATTGGATGTATTAACATCTTTACCGGGAACAGACATTTCATTCCAACCGGTGGTGAGCCCGCAACCTCTGCCACTGGAAACAGAAGTTACCCCGGCCAACTTGGATGTATTGACGTTTTTATCGGGGACATCCCAACCGGTGGTGAGCCCGCAACCTTTGCCACGGGAAACAGAAGTCACTTGGGAATGATATGGGGATATTTCCTTTTATAGTATTTTTCGCTACTTGTGATATGGTACGAATCAAATCACCCGGTGCGTTTTGAAGAATAACTTTCCGATCGGATGGCTTGCATTTCGCAAGCGTGCAGATCCTATTATAGTGATGTTTTACCTTCAACATCTTGATGCCAACTAAACATAAAACGGTGTGGCCGCGTTTTTAACGCTACTGTACATATGCATTATTTCTCTATATTCGTTATCAGTCGTAGTTCATCATGTGTTTATTGTGTAAGATCAAACAATAAATACGTGTGTGGTTTTCGTGTAATTTCCTCGAAGACATTCAAGAGTTGTTTGGTTTCACGAGGCATAATTTGTCTCGCTAAATATTCAATTTGTAACTTATCACGTGGATTCTTAAATACCACTATATAATGTGCATTTAAACTAATATCTCGAGCATGCCGCTTTTTTGGAAATAAATTTTGAACAATAAATTTCACGGTTAATTTCTTATGGTGAGCGTTGAAAAATCGCTTTGGGTCAAAATGGACCCGAGAGATGTAAGAAGGTTAACTACTGAAAACAGCAAGTCGTCGAGTAAAAGATAAGGGTACATTGCTAACAACCCACCCTGACACAACAGATTTTAATCTGCCCTGAAACAAATATTAATTGACCAAATTCAAACCAAACTCGACACAAGTCATTTCCATAACTGTCTTAACAACCACGAAAGGCGGCGAGTGATGGAGTGAAACTAAGGGTACATTATCTACAACCTACCGTCCCTGATCAATATTTGACAAGCCTTCAGACAAACACTTACTGACTAATTCAACCCAAAGCCGGCACAAGTAATTATCGTAAAAGTCTCAAACAAGCACGAGAGACAACAAGTGGTCAAGTAAAGATTAAGTGTACCTTACGAAGAACCTACCCTGACTGATCAGATTTTAACCAGCCCTAACAAAAATACTACTTGACCAATTCAAAGCAAACTCGAAACAAGTAATTTCCATAACTGTTTCTAAGAACCACCAAAAACAACAAGTGGTCAAATAAAGAGTAAGGGTGTATTACCTACAACCCACCCTTACTGACCAGATTTTGACCAGCCTCACAAAAATCCTAGTTGACCAATTTTAACAAGACACTGTAGCTGTCATTTTTCTAACAGCGGAATTAGTCAAACATAAATTACAGTTACATTATCTGTAACCGACGTTTACTGCCCAGATTTTGACCAACCCTCATACAAATACTTATTCAAAGATTCACACTAAATTCCACAAAATATTTGTGAAAACTGTCTTAAAGGCTAACATGGAACGTAAGTGGCCTATCGCTACTTTATCGATAACCGTTCTTTACTGATCCATCCAAATTTAGATCACCTCTTCTACAAATACTAATTCACCAGTTTAATCCAAACTCAACAAATATAAAGCCTGTCTCACACGGATCTGAACTAAGGCCTCAATCCAGGCTACGACTTTAAAGTGTTGCTTAACTCAAACTTCCATACAATTTCTTTTATCCTGAGGTGATGTAGGGGTCTCAGACGATCCTTAAAACTAAGTAGGTTTTACCAGCAGAGCCCCTCGTGGTCGCTGTATTAAAAAAAACGAAAAACGTGTTACGCAAATCGTAAATATTATTGTTTTTCTATTTCACGATATGAGTTCATCTGAAGAGGATGAAATAGTCATAGCAGCGATATCTGCTCTGTTGCTGGCACAAAATCTGCCCTCCCCTCCCCTCCAAAAAAAAACGAGAGAGAGAGAAAGAAAGAGTAAAGAGGAGCTGGTGGACCAGGGAGTGAATTCTTCGCCGCAATAATGCACAGGAAAGCACCGTATTTTCAATGGTGAATAATAAACTACTTACAAATCCTCGTTCTTACAAAAAAAAAAAAAAAAAAACTACAGAATGGATTATTGTTCCACACTCTATTGAAATTAGTAACTCCGAAAATTCAGCAGCAAGATACGAACATAAGGGAGTCTGTATCAGCTGGAAAACGGTCTGTGCATCCTTGGATCCACCATATTGTAAAACTGAAAATCAAATGACTTGTCCAAATATGTAAATGAGGGCAGTTATCAGGCGCAGAAAGCTAACATAAAGAAGAAAGAGCAATTTTCTAATATAGGTACTGAATGCATCCTCTCAGGTTAGTACCCACAAAAAATGCCCACATAGCCCATAAAGTAAACTTATACCCACCGGAAACCCACCTCATGCACTACACCTGGAATTTTTGTATTGTGCCAGCATTGTAGAACTGCTCCCTAAAATTTCACAAAAGCCACATAACACTGATGACAATTAACTCTCATTGTTTCTGTTTTTGGCGCTGGTTTACTTTTGGCGCATCACATCTGAATTTTATGTTTTCAAGTGTAGGATTACTAGTCTAAAATTATTACAAGTGCTTTATGACGGATAAAATAAATGAGTTGATATGAAAGATGCCTGTATAGAAAATATTTTCCACCGGCGATGAATTTCTGCACAGTTCACAGAATTTGTATTCTGTTTACAAGTGGAACGCTACTAGTATGAGTCCATGACAAATGCTATTGAAACTCGTATCATTGTCAAAACCCACTCGTTTTTACTACCCTCGCTTATGCAGATACCCACCTTCGCTGACGCGCCTGTTCCCTTCTGGCCCGTCACCTCGCCAACTCTGGGGCTCTACAGCTTCGCTCTGCTATGACTCGGTTAGATAGCATTCGTGCTTTTTAGATAGCTTTTTAGGTTGTTTTGTGCTTTTTGGGCTGTGGTTTTTATGCATGTATCTGTATTTAAACGTAAATCGTAAAAGAGTTATAATTTTTCAACAATTGCTTATGATACCCCCTTGAATTTTAACTATGCCATGTGGATATTTTCATGTCGCCCAGCATAAATCATTTAGAAAACAATAAGAAGGTAATTAGTGAAAGAATTCTAATTTTTGAACAATTATTCGAGTGGTGCGCCAAAAGTAAACCTGCACGCTTTTTCTAACATGTTACATTTTTTTGGTATACAGATTGCACAATAATCACCTATTTTTATTCTTTTAAAACATGTAATTACATTTGTTCACAGCTATAGTGTTCGGGCGGATACCTTCACTGTATACCTCCTCTAAGGTCTTTATTCTTGCATTTTTTAAATAATATAAATTGGGCTACAAAAATCATATTTTTCGTATGGCTCTTATTAATACTATTTGTGCTTCTCTTGTCCGGGGCAGCATTATTTTGAAATTACAACGAGAAATAAAGTTGAATGTCGTCAGGCGGTACTCTTTTCTGATTGGTAGTTGTATGTAAGTCCAGATGAAAATAGAAGCTGCTTCTATTTCTTCGAAGTTAGGATCCAAATAAGGACAGCAGAAAATTTCAACCTGAACTAGGGGCAAGTTACTTCTCACACAATCGTTAAGTAAGGTCGTGAATTTTAGATCGTGAATCGCAGCCTTACTTCAGTTCCGTCTGAGACAGGCTTAATTGTACTCAGAGTCGTAGCTAGGGGGAAGGGGTGAGCAGGGCGCTGATATCAAGGGGGCGCCGAACGAGCAAGAATAAAGGAAATGTATCGGAAAAGAGTAAACGACGCATCGAACAATAATAATTGTCTCCCTATTAAATCAATATTGTTGTCGGTTTCAAAGAAATACGTTTGTTAAAAAGTTTCTTGCTTGCTCCGTTCGCACTCAAAATTTTCAATAAGAGTCAAAACAAGTTTTTACTTATTGCTTAAAGAAAGTTATTATATACGATTCGTTAATGACTATGTGATATACAAAGTGTTGAGTAATGACATAGTGTACGCAGGAGCGTTTTCAAAATCGGAAAAGATCAAAGTTTGAAATACGTGTTCAGCGTTCTGATTGTGATGAGTTTGCTTAGTTAATCAGGCTTTTCTACCCAATCGGATTAATCACGATGGTGAGAATGAAGGTATGAAAATGAGAGGTGTGAAGAGATACACTCAAGCTGCTGTTTGCGCGGAATCTTAAAAATGAAGGTAAACAAGGGGAATAATAGCATATTTGTAGTCGTAGAGTAGGGGCTAAAAGGGTCAGAACATAACCCAGCGAATTTCATCGTTTTCAAAGACTGATCACTACCAGTATTGTTTTTTCTCATTGTATTGACATATGAAATGCTTCCAATTTGAAGGACTTTATTGCGATCATTTCTCCATCAACTACTTGTATTGCCAGGATATATTTTCGGTGCATAAATATCAGTTGTGCTCTGTTTTATCTGTCTACATACAGGCAAAACATAAATCTTCTAAATTTTCGTTATATTTCATAAAATATTTTTTACCGTAAAAAAGAACTAACTTACTGTATGCCTATACAACCCAGAGGTTCAATGCCGCGTTCATAGAACCTCTTCGTTGACTTCTGTCTTTATTCAACTGAATCTAGTTTCTATTTTGTATTTCTATTTCTGCGAGATCCTCTTAATATTGTCCTTCCATCTGCGTCTAGGTCTTCCTAATCGGCATTTTCCGATTGGATTTCCAGTCAAAACTTTGAAAGCGTTCATGCTTTTTTTCATTCTCGCTACATGACCTGCCTACTTAAGTCTCCTAAACTTGATGACCCTAACAATGTTTGGTAAAGGGTGTAAATTATGAAGTTCCTCGTTTTGAAGTTTCCACCATTCCAGATTGCCTTTCCCCTTGCGTCCGAATATTCATCCCAGGATTTTAATCTCAAATGCTTTCAGTTTGCGTTCTTCCCTTCAAGTGAGAAACTATGTTTCGCTACAATACAGAACAACAGGCATGATTATCGTCCTATATATATATTTTCAGCTTCAAATTCCTCGACAGAATTCGCGATGTCAATAAATTTTGAAATGAATAATAGCACGAATTCCTTGTATTCAGTCGATATTTAATTTTTCGTTTATATGATTTTTGGTCTGTTAATGTTGATCCTAGATACTTGAAAGTATCCACTTTATTGAGAATATTATTCGATACTTTGACAAATCCATAATTTGCAGTATTATGATCCTATTGAACTTCCGTGTATTTAGTTTTATTCTTCATTTACTCCTAAACTTGCAAGCATTTAATAATGTCTTTGCATTTCTTTTTATTGTTCTCCTATCTTCTTCTATCAGATTTACATCATTACCATACGCCATAATCTGGCAAATACCATTCAGCTCTAGGCTCTAGTTGCCAACTTTGATTTTCCTTATAGCGTATTCCAGAATAAAGTTGAATAATAATGTCGACAACGGATCTCCTTGTTTCAGGCCATTCTGGACGAGAAAGTTCGTGGTCAAGAATTTTCCTACTCGGACTTTACTTTAGGATTCGTTTAAACACATCTTAATTAATCGAACTATCTTTCTTCGGTATTCCAAATTCTGCAAGAATGTTGTATAATATTTATTTCCTAATAGAAGTGTAAGCCTTTCTAAAACCAATAAATAATTGATGTACCTGGGTATTGTACTCCTATTTCTTTTCGAGTATTTGTCGAATGGCAAATATCTGGTCCACAGTTGATCGATTTCGTCTAAATCCACACTGATAATCTCCAATAATTTCATCCACATATGCAATCAATCTTGCTAATAAAATGTTTGAGACACAAGGGATGTAGACACAAGGGAAATGCCTCGAAAATTATTACGATCCACTTTGTCGCCTTTCTTGTGAATTGGAACAATGATTCATTCTTCCTTGCGGAATTCCTCCTTGTTCCAGATAAGGAGAATGAGTTTGTGTATCTTATTCCACAATCTTCGTCTCTAGCTAAAATTAACTCAACCGGAATTTTGTCTACACTCGGAGATTTGTGTTTCTTTAAAGCAATTTCTACTTCTGTTTGGCTTGGCTCTGAAATTTATGGTTCTGCTCATAGGCGTAACTTAGGGGTGGCAAGGGGGAGGGTGACAAGCTGTTAACTGAGCTGAAGCGAATACGACCCGTTTTGCTTAATTTTATGTTTTTGTTTCAGTGTATTAAGGTCTTTAGGCACCTAACCAGTCCAAGAGAAGGGAAGGGCATGGAAGCGAAATGACAGCGAATCTAGCCTGGCAAAAGGTACCACCTTAGTTATTCAGTCAGGATGGCAGGTCGGAAGGACACTTGCGGTATTGGACATTTGCTTTACAACCAGAAAACCAGTTTTTCTTGGATATTTGTGGTACTGTTCAAAACTTTTCCTTATACAGTGGGACCTTTGCGGTACACACCGTGGAACGTGCGCCATAAGCACCCATTTCACCAAACGTTAGTCTGAATTAGAATCACTATAATAATAAAGAGGGTGGGTATGGAGATGGAGCAGCCTAATATTATGTGATTCTGATTGGCTGATTTTGGTAGATCATGGATATATAAGAGGAGATCACGCGGTCACCTAATGGAAACTATCACAGTAATCGAAACCTCTAAGAAGAAACCATGCACTTTTCATTAGGGTTTTCAGTACAGACAGTATCGAAATTTCAAGAACGGTAATATAACTTGGAGAAAATAAATATTGTCTCTTTGGCCTCTTACCAACGAAAGCTAGTAAGACGTATCACGATATTTCGATATCGATATCATCGATGTCATCTACAGGGAGAAATGCTATGGCAGAACATATTATTCTCCCCTAGAACAACTTGCTGGCTACACCAATGCTATAAAGTTTGGTCTTTGTGTAGCAGTTGATACTCTGTGCTTATCCTGTAATTGAACACCCGAAAATATCCTCTATTAGCTTGGAGAATAAGAAGTTACTTTGAATAGTACCACAAATGTTGAAACTCGAAGTATTGCAAATGTCGCAATACAGCAAGTGTTGCGCTTTCGTGCCCATGCTCCACCTTTCCAATGCTTCCCCCCCCCCCTCATACACACTTAAGTGCAAAATCCCATTCAGGCAAATTTTCAGAGAAAATCAGGATCTCAAGAAACATATGTTTAACTCTAATATCCCTCTTTACTTTTAAAATACCCTCTTTGGAGATTTTCTCTCTTTCTCAAAAAAAAAAAAAAAAAAAAAAAAAAAACTTAATAAGCTGGGGTAAACGAATACGTGGATATTCTGCTGATAGGTCGTTCCAGGTAATTCCTTAACAACATTTAAGTTTCAGGTCAATATGAGGGATTGGGCAAAACTTAGGAAAAGATTGGCTAAGCGAGGCTTAAAATGGACCGGAACGCAACAGTTCTGCGTTCCAGTAAGTCAGTGTAGTGTCCGAATTCAGGTCATGTGCTGTACTTGTCTCGCTCCAAATTTGTAGTCTTTTCAGTTTATTATTGTCATATTTTAAGCAGATTAATATCCTATTAGAGCACGATATTAGATAAGCTAGAACTTTTCGCTCTGCATCATTGTTCGGTGACGTGTTGTTTACCACGACTCGATTTTGGTGTTGTTTGCCACGATTTTCCAACAGTATTTGCATTCCGATCTTATCAGATCTCATTATCGTGAAGATTCACACACATCTGGATAAAAAGGAAGGGTTGCCAGATAGCTTTGTTTGTGATCAACTGGATGAAGTGGTAAATGTTCTCGTCTTAGTGCTGAGAGAGGTCTCATTAGACTCGCTCCTGAAAACAACATTAAGCTCCAAACAAATGTACACAAAATCATTAATATCACAGTAACTTAGTGAATTGAGATAATTGTATTTTCTCATTGATATATATGTAATTGATATACAGGGTGTCCGAGAAGTCCTTCCCTGATTACAGAAATTGATAACTCAGGCTAGAAATAAGATAGAAATATGAAACTGGTGTTGAATTGTTTACAAACTATAAACGTTTTTGTGTGTGTTAAGTTTGTTCTGTTTTACCAAGTCTCAATTTTGTTTGTTTTAGGTTTGTAGGACGTAAGTAAGAAGCCCAAGAAGCCATGCCAACCAACCAGGAGAAGGCACAGTGTGTCCTGTGGTACCATGAGATACGATCACCAACCACGGTGCAGAGACAGTTCCAGACAACATTTGGGAGGACTCCACCTGATGTCAAGAGCATTAAAGCCTGGTATGAGAAGTTCAAGAACACAGGGTCGGTTGCTGACCTTCCAAGGTCTGGTCGACCAAGAACCTCAACAGACACGGTGGAGGCTGTGCGGCAGTCTTTTCTGAGAAGTCAAGGGTGCTCATGTGGAAGTGTACTGATGTGACCAAAACGTTTATAGTTTGTAAACAATTCAACACCAGTTTCATATTTCTATCTTATTTCTAGCCTGAGTTATCAATTTCTGTAATCAGGGAAGGACTTCTCGGACACCCTGTAATTGGAGTCCTTAATATAACCTCCTGCTACATAATGTTCTGTTTTTTGTGATGCTACGCGACTACAGAACTGGATGTTATATATCTATAAAAAATAAAATTAAATATTTCAGTTTTACGTCACATGGTTATGCCGTGTATGATTATGAGAATGAATGAAAAATTGTATAATGAAGAAAGTTGGGGGAAACAGAAGAACCCCGAGAAAACTCACGCACACGGTGCTTGTCCGCTACAAAGCATTCTGGATTCTCATAGAAGCCGCCTATATGAACCAAATATGAATTTAAGTTATAATCATCACTCTACAGTATTTCATGCTTCTGGTTGTGTACATTCTACTCTATAGTATATTAAGTCTATAGAAAGCCTGTTGCAATATATTAGAAGCTGGTTAGAAATAGCAGAAGGGCTACATGGCATCAACTTCGAGGTTCGTAAATTAACATATATACTTGTGTTATTGTTGACATTTTGTAACTTTTCCTATTTGCGACCGCCTGGAGTATGAGGTATGTAGGGCCAAAGGAACTCAGTGGTAAATCATTCATCTCCGATGCTTGAGGTCTCCGGTTAGATTCCAGCTCTATATCTCACAGTATAAGCCACCGCGTATATCTCACCTGCCCAAGTCTACCTGCCTAATTGAAAATTTGTGAATATATTTCTGTCGAAATAAAGAAAAGTTTACACGTGCACAAGTGAGCAATGAATATTATATACATCTAATTACAGCTTGTGACTCTTACAGTCAATAAATAAAACTTGTTGTCTCTTAATAATGAAAGAAAAGGAGAATCGCCGTTCACGCTCATGCCATGTAGCTGCCACCTCAAATTCAAACTTTATAATCGATTTTTATACCAAAGGCAATTATTTGAAGTATGTTGCTGCTCCCAATCAAAAGTAGGAATTAAGATCTACGCCTGGTTGAATTCAGAACTTTCTGCTCTTTCTTAAACTTGCATAGGGAAAGAGCATATGCAACTCAAAGAAGCATGGAGAGACGTATGATTGGAATAATCCGGAGAGATAAAAGAAGAAATACATGGATCTGGAAGATGACAGGATTGACCGATATCATCACGAAAATAAAAGAATTCAAGTGGTAGGGAGCTGGCCACATTGCAAGAAGAACTGAGAATAGGTAGACAAAAGCAATCCGTGACTGGATCCTAAGGGAATGACAACGATCCAGAAAACGTTGTAATACAATATGGTGTAACGAAATTAGGAAGTAGTGTGGAGTAACGTGTAAACGAACTGCCGAAAATAGATACGTGTCAAAAAGAATTGGAGAGACCTTCATCCAGCAGTGGGTCGACAAAGGTAGAGAATTTAAAATATATATATATATATATATATATATATATATATATATATATATATATATATATATATATATATATAGTTGTGTGTGTGTGTGTGTGTGTGTTACGCTTATAGTTCTGCTGTACATTTCCCTTTCCCGATGAACATTAGTTTTGGCTGCGTGTTAAGCAAACAGTCAAAGAAATCTTTCTATCTATTCAAGATGCTATCTGTATCAGAAAGAATTTTTCTCTCTTTAACACATACGCGAGACGTTGATACCCTTTCATAAATTCGTTGATGCCCTTCAACGTGTCTCGATTTTTTCTTATATTATTATCTTCAATTTCATTAATTTAAGCTTTCAAAAATTCGCGTTTCTCTCTTCTACACATTTTGGAAGTTTCCCGTCTGATGTCAACTAAATTTAGATTGTTATATCGCTTCGATTTTGAAGGCAACGCAGTTTCGCCTATTTTTCCTTCTCCGATAGTTTGCACATTCCTGGTAGAACCATGATTTGTTCCTACGTATTTGCGCGTGACACAATTTTTCTCTTGTTGAAATTTTAATACTATCTCTAATTTGAACTCAACATTAGAGCTCTTAAAAGCTTCTAAAAAGTAGAATTTATTACATTTTAATCTGGTATTCCCCTGTGGTCTGGTTCTTCTCTAATTTCTTTAAACTAAACCTCTCCATTTTCAGATGTTGAATATTCTCTTTATTCAACGATAACCTCAATCTCTTTTTATCGCTGTTACCAGATAGTGATCAGTGTCACAGTTGTGTCCTCTAAACGAGTGAAAATCAGTTATGCTAGTCTTCTTTTATCTACTAAAACATGATCAATTTGGTTGTGTGTCCTTCCATCTGCTGAGGTTCATGTGTATTTATGAACGTGGGAATTTTGTACACTTCACGATTAGGTTTTTGGATGTTGCAAAGTTCACTAGTCTAATACAATTGCTAATACTTTTCCTATGCAGACTTTCGTTCCCTATAACCGGTTTTAAAACATCTTGTTGCTCTACCTTCGCATTGAAATCCTGTAATAGAATTTTCACATGGTAGTGCGGAACTTGGTCGAATAGACGTGATTCTTCTTCTTAAATAGTGTCATTTACTTCGTCATCTATATCTTTTGTTGGGGCATGAAGATTTAAAATAGTAGTATCACACCACCGACCCTTAAGACTAATAAAAGAAAGTCTATCATTAACAAGTTCAATCCGTTTAATTGCTGATATTAAAATAATTGACATTACAATGCTATTTGTGCGGTCACACAGGCCCCCATCCACGGGGAGCTAGGGGGGCTGGCCCCCTAACATTGTCACGGTAGGCTTGCAAATGAACTATAATATGGTGATGAACTATAATATGGTTGGGTCGGCCCCTCCTAACTTCTACCGCCTCCCCCTACATTTTTGGCTTGACTACCGGACTGTGGTCACATATAGGATAAAATTACAAAAGGTTACAATTATTAGTGGAAATTAATGCTGTCACCCATTTCGAACATTTTAAAAGCACATCGTTTCTAATGTATTGAAATTTCATTTCTTATCGATAGTATGAAACGTTACGAATAGTTGTAGTGTAAATTTCCGTAGCTGTTCTTCAAGTGGATTTGTATACAACCAAAGATAGTTTTGTCAAGATTGAGAAAATGTCCAAAGTACGCCTCTTGAAAAAAGCTCTTATTTGCAAAAGAATACATAATGATTATTTTGACTGTTGCAAGGTCTGCCAAACAGCTTAATAAAAATCCAATGTAGTATAACAATAGCTGCTGCTTTTGTTATAAGTTTAAAAAAGGGGGGAGGAAAAGCTTGGTGTGGGGAGTGTAGGGGTGCCGAATTCTACTTCTCCCCGGGCGCCGAAATCTCTAGCTACGGCTCTGATTGTAGTGTTGGTCTCTAACAACTGCCAAATGCAGGAAGTGGTCAAACAAAAACTAGCGGTTTATTACCAGTAACCGACATTCACCAGCCCTCATACAAGTACTAAGTCACTAATTCGAACCACACTTGATACACGTAATTGAGATAACAATCTCTAATGACCACGTAATAAAGTAAGTGGTAGAGACAAATATAAGGGTTTACTACCTTCAACGCTCAGTTACTGACCACATTTTGATCAATCGTCTTAAAATACTAATTCATCAATTGAATCCAAACTTGATACAAGTAATTGCGATAACAGTCTTTAGCGACCGCCAAACAAGACCAGGGGCGGATCCAGGGGGGCGATTGCCCCCCGCAGAAGATGAAACTTTCTTACTTTATATATATAAATAAAATCCATGCCAGAGTTTGGAGCTCTTAAAAGTATCATTATGACAACCCACCGCTCCCCCAGAAGTCAGTTCTGGATCCGCCCCTGAACAAGACAGTGGTCAAATAAAAAGTAAAGGTAAATTACTTTCGGTACCCCTTACTGCAAGAACTCGACCAGCCCTCATACAAAGACTAATTGACGATTTAAAAAAACTCTCTATTCGTCATTTTTGTATCACTCTTTAAATACCAACGAAAAGCGGAATAGGCCAAGCAAAAAGTATCTTTGCATTGCCTGTAACCGACCTCTACTGTCCAGATTTTGAGCAGCCCTCATACAAATGCTATTTCACCAATTTATATAAAACTTTCTTCACGTCATTGTCGTAACATTTGTTAAAGACCAACAAACAGCGAAAGTGGTCAAACAAAAGTTAATGCCACATTATCTGTTACCGGCCTTTGATGGTCAAAATTTCACGAACTCACAGATATACAAATTCAAAAATTCATGAAATTTAACAATATAATTATTAGAACAGTCTTTAAAGCAGTGATGCAATAAGTAACAAACTTTTACGAGCCCAAGAAAAAAGCTACTAGCACACAATCCCAGTCTTCACAGTTTAAAATATAGTATATAATACTGATATTAAAAGCTCGCCCGCACCGATGAACCACTCTCCCCGGGCGAGTGGTTACTTGCATCCTTGTTTTAAAGGTATATATAGAGCAAAAGTTGTCAAGCAAAAACTATTTTCATTTTATTTGTTATTTTTTTAATTTCATTATTCACATATAACAGAGCTATTGCTCCTTTTATAGGAGGTATTATTATAACTGAAATAAATATCAATACTTATTACATAAATGAGAATAGTAACAGAAAAAATAAAAACAATCAATCAATGCAGTAAAACTTATATCTTCAGATACACAAACTTACTCACGTGTACTTATTTACATACATATTTGAATAGGTATACAGATACGTATATACATATATAGCCTATCGTAGATTCAAGGAGACATATTTATGTACATGCACAACTGAAGTATAGCCCTATATATTCAATACACAAAATCGTTACATATAACAATAGACAAGAAACAAGATACATAATCTAAATACATATCTAAATATATTTTTAATTGAGATAGGAATATTATGTAGCATGAAGAAATCTGTATTTTCACCATCTCCAGTTACGATATTGGGTCTCTTGTAATTCTCAGTAGTGGAGATTTTTGATGTACAATTAAATTTGATTTTCACGATAAGACATTTGTCGAGTTCGTAAATTTATTTTCTTAGCATTAAATCACAAGTGTAAGCATTCCTCGTTATCAAATATTCCATTTACCATTTTGAACAAAAACATTTGGTCTGTAATTTGCCTTGTAGCAATTAAGTTATCACGCTTACATTCATTAATCAGACTTTTATATGAAATATTGTCTTTGTACGAGGACATTTTGTGTTTTTCATAATACAGACGTCATAAGAACTTATTTGGAACTCTTTCAATAGTACAATTTCTAATAAGCATATTAAATAGTGTTATTAAAGTTTAATAGTTTGATAAATCTTTTAAATTCCTTAGTAGAAAACCCAGAGTTTTAAACGATTCATTAATGCATTCTTCTATATGTGCTTGTAGTTCAATTTACTATCTAGTAATATGTTTTAGTCTTTTATATTTTTTTCTGGTAATTAATGTACTATTAATTGTATATACGAGATTGATAGGAATGTAGTGTCTGGAGTATATAATTAGAAAACATTTACTTATATTAGAAGTGTAGCTTCTTTCTTAGAAATTATTCATGTCATTTATTTAAATTATCCTGTAGCTCTAAACAATCAGCATAATTCGTTATTTTCTTGTGTAGCTTAACGTCATCGACAGATAAGAGACACTGAAAATATAACAGCGCGTTGCAAATCATTTATAAATAATAGGAATAAAATAATGATCCTAAATTGTAAACTGAGATATGACAGATCTTACTTCAAAAGTAAATGGTTTTACACATTTATATCAGACAAATTGTTTACAACCATTCGAGTACGAAGATATTGGTATTAGTAAACGAAAGAGTAAACCAAAATTTAATAACTTCTAAAGTAAAAGCGCATGATCTATTTTATCAAACACTTTAGAAAAGTAGGTATAAATAGTGTCCACCGAACGACCTTCATGAAAATGATCGAAGTAAATATTGAGTAAAAATCACTACATTTGTAGTCGCACTTTTATTTCGGTAAAAACTGTACTGAAAAATGGATATAAATGGTTTCACATGTATCAATATTCGTTTATATATGATTTGTTCAAATATTTTAGGTGCTGATGTGAAAGCACCTTCGTAATAACTTTTCCAATCGCGTATAGATTGCCAGATTTAAATATCAATGTTGCATTCCAAATGTCTTGATAAATTTGAGTTGTTAATATGAGATTATAGAAGTAACATAGTAACAAAGCAATTCATTGCAACCTTTAAATATGTAAGTCGGAATCTCCTCATTATAACCAGTGGGTTTACTTCATATTAACCCTAGGAATACCAAGGTATTTTGGCTTCCATTAAAAACTAATGGCTATGGGCTTCAATGGTTTATTACCAGTAATCAACATTGACCAGCCCTCAACAAGTATACTAAGTCACTAATTCGAACCAAACTTCATACAAGTAATTGAGATAACAATCTCTAAGGACCACGTAATAAAGGAAGTGGTAGCGTAAAATGTCAGGGTTCAATACCTTCAATGCTCAGTTACTGACCACATTTTCACCAACCCTCATAGAAATACTAATTCACCAATTTAAACCAAACTCCCTACACGCCATTTTCATAACATTCTTTCAAGATCAATAAAGAACGGAAGCTTGATCTTATCATACAAGTGTATTTACTTTTATTGATTCTTTATACTCGTTTTCATTTATTTCACTAATATCTAAGGAATATGATATTTCATTACATGTCTTTCCAAGTATCTATTAAGAGAAACTCGAACAATATACGTGCTTAAAATGTGCAAATTTGTAGGCAAATGTATTATTGGAATGTATGACTTGATCTTCATGTATCATTTAGTTTACGGTACTATTGTTTCTTGTTATTAATAATTTTCCAAAATAATTTTAGGTCCTACTGGCTATTATTTTCCACCTTTTGCACAAATGATATGTATGATTGATGTTTTACACTTTAAATTTCCTGTGTAATTCAACAAATTTTCTGTAATTGTAATGCAAATTTACTTTTCTTATAAAATTGTTTCTCGTTTAAGAGTTTTTTTTTCGAGTAAACCAACATGGATAGCATAGGGGCGCAATATATATAGAGAAAGCAGGGAGCAAAATATATAGAAAGCAGGAGCGCATAACTAAAGGTTGCGGTTGCGCTGAAGCTTCAAGTTACGCCACTGACGGATAGAATCGTTTCCTTTTAGGAACAGTAGTTTTAATTGCCGCATTCAATATTGTATAAGAGTAACATAGACAATCTTTTGGATTTTCGTAGACACATATTTGTTCCTAACGCTAGTTCCTTAACTTTGAACAAATTATGGAAATTAGCTTTTCAATAGTTATACACAGAAATAGTGTTGCACCTAACATGTGGTATTTTAATAGAAACAGGTAACTCAAACAATAACGGAGGATGATGTATGTCTTCAGTAACTCAAGATTAATCGCTTCTATAGATATTAAAGTTGGTGAAATTTGTTAATCTTATGTTAAGTGTTCTTCCATTTTCATTTTTTACGTTATTATCTGATTGTAAATTAAACAAAGATAAAAATATGATTGGTCTTCTTCCATGGATTGGATAAAGATTAGTCTCCTTGCATTAAATTATAACTTCAATTTAATATTGAAGATAATTTAAAATCCCAATTACTATTATATTTTTAGATTGAAAATGTAGAATATCTTCAAGACTTTTAAAAATTATAATGTGTATTTTCGGTTCATGATGGAAAATACACAGTTAATATAATATATAAACTCATATCTAAAGTTTCCTTAACACAAATATTTTGCACATGCTCTAGGTTCAACTTAAGTTTTCCACTTGGTACTTCTTTCACACTACAATTAACAAACCACAACCCATTCTTTTAGAACTATCCTACCTAAATATATTGTATCTCTTATCAATGCACTTGCTGTCATATACATAGTTATTTAGTCATACCACAATCATAATTTGTAGTAAGAATACTGGTAAAAATTTCAAATAATTTCGTACTTGTATTTCTTACATTCAGGTAAAAAATTGAAATACAATAATCAGAATTATGCATATCCTTGTAATAAAACTCCAATATCATTTATGGTTCTAAGTGTGCAACAACACTATCACTTGCTCTTTTCCATAATTTTACATTACCTGACCAGTTAATCCATAAAAATTCCGTTTTTTCCTTTTATTTTACGGACCTCACTAAAAACTACTTTTCTTTGTACCGAAATACTCTGATTAAAGTAAAAACAAAAAAAAAAAAACTTCCTTTCTGCAGAAATTTATCTTTGTGGACTTTTCTTACAAACTCTATAATTAAACCCACGGAATTTTGACCTTGGACTTTGAACTATCGCTACCTTACCGATAACCGTGTTTTACTGGTCAGAATTTGACCAACTCTCATACAAATACTAATTAATCAATTTAAACCAAACTCGACAAAAGTAATTGTTGTACTGGTCTCTAAGAACTGCCAAATACACAAAGTGGTCTATCAAAACCTAGTGCTACGTTATCACTAACTGACACTTACGACCAGATTTTGATCAGCCCTCATACAAGTACTAAGTTTTTTTTAAACCAAACTTGATACAAGTAATTGAGATAATGGTCAATAACAATCCCAAAAACAGCAAGTGGTCGAATAAAAAGTAAGGGTACACTACCAGTAACCGATATTTACTAATCTGATTTTGACCGCCCTCGTACAGGTACTAAGTCACTAACTGAAAACAAAAACTTAAAACATATAATTGAAATAACAGTCTGTAACGACTGTCAAATAAAAGGAGAAGTCAAACGAAAACTATGCTACATTACCGATAATCGATCTTTATTGAACAGATTTTGACAAGCCCTCATACAAATACTAACTGACCAGTTAACACAAAACTCTCTCCATGTGATTTTCGTAATACTTTCTAAAGACCAACAAACAGTGGAAGTGGTCTAACAAAACGTCTTACTACATTACCTGTAACCGACCTTTACTGTTCAGATTATGAGAAACCGTCATACAACTAGGCCTACTTATTCCAATATTTATACTAAATTCTAGAAAATAATTCTTAAAAGTTTTTAAAGGTCAATATAGTGCGGAAATGCTCAGACGAAAAATTACATTACCAATATTAATGCATTACCGATAACCGAATTTTACTGACCAGATTTCGACCAGCTCACATACAAATGCTAATTCAGCAATTGAAACCACAGTCAGCAAATTAATCGTTGTTCTGATCTCTAAGAATTCCCTAAAAATATCCTTACATCATCTGTAACCGACCTTTAGGCCTACTGGCCAGATTTTGTACCAACTCTCATTTAAATGCCAATACGTAATTCAAACCAAACTTCATATAAATAATTCCAGTAATAGTCTCTAACGACGGCTAAATAAAGGAGGTAGTCGAATAAAAATTAAGAGTACTTTCCCTCCAAAGCTTACTTACTGCCCATATTTTGACCAGCTCTCATACAAATACTAATTCTTTAATTTAAACGAAATTTTCTGAACGTCATTTTTCTTACACTCTTTACAGACCAACGAAGGGCGAAAATGGTCTGAAAAAATTACCTCTTCATTACCTGTAACCGATATTTACTGACTCAAGTACTAATTTGTCAATTTAAACTAAATTCAAAAACAGTAGTTCCTGTACTATTCACCAACAACCAAAAATGCACGAAGTGGTCAAAAGAAAACTACTGAAAAGAGTTTGACCAACTCTCATACAAAAATTAATTCACCAATTCAAACCAAACTTGACACAAGTAATTGCGAAAATAATTTTTAACGACCGTCAAATAATGGAAGTGGTTGAATAAACAGTAAGAGGACATTACTAAGAACCTCCACTTACTAACCAGAATTTGACCAGCTCTCACTCAAATGCTAATTGACCACTTCAAACCAAACTTGACACAAGTAGTTGTAATAACAATCTTTAGCGACTACCAAAGAATAGTCAAATAATAATTACGGGTACATTAACTACAACAATCACTTACTGACCAGATTTCGACCTGTCCTAATACAAAGACTGGTTAACCACTTTAAACGAAACTCCCTACATATCATGATCGTATCACTCTTTAACTACCAATAAACAGCGAATGTAGTAAAACAAAAAAGTCCTTACATTTATCTGTAACGACTTCTACAGACCAGATTTTGACAAACCCTAATACAAATACTAACTGACAATTTCCACAAAACTCTCTACACGTCATTTTCATAACACACTTTAAACAGCAAGAAACAGAGGAAGTGGTGAAACAAAAACTACTGCTACATTATCTGTTACTCGCCTTTACTGCCCAGATTTTTTACCAATTCTCATACAAAGATTTATTTAAAAATCGTACTAAATCTGACAAAATAATTCTGATAATACACAGAACATGTGATTGACCCGGAACACCCACTCACTACACCTATTACTACCAACGAAATCCAATTGGCTCTAAAACGGAAAAAGAACACAGCACCCGGGATTGACAACATCTCTTATAGACACATCAAAGAAGCGCCATACTCATTTCTCCTGATACTGACTACAATATATAATTTCATACTCCAAACTGGATTCTATCCTTTTGAATGGAAAATCTCTAAAATTTGTATGTTTCCAAAACCAAATAAGCCTGCCCATTCTGTTTGCTCTTACAGACCAATCCAACTCACATCAGTATTTAGCAAGATTCTGGAAAAAATTCTTGTCTCTCGACTTCATAAGTATCTTGAAACTACTATTCTACTGCCTATCCACCAAGCAGGTTTTCGGCCTCGTTTTTCCATAAATGACCAGCTTCTTCGTCTCAGCACCATAATTACAAATCAGTTTAACAAAGGGTTTCCATCATGCCTCATTCTTATGGATTTGGAAAAGGCTTTCGATAAGGTATGGCACTATGGTCTTATTACAAAACTACAGTCATTCAAACTTCCCACATGCTATCTCAGGCTTATTTACTCGTTCATTACAAATCGCATTGCATATGTCACAGTTGGTAAAGCACTCTTCTGGCCAATATTTCCGCTTACTGGAGTTCCACAGGGGTCGGCTCTAAGTCCATTATTGTATATTCTTTATGCTTCTGACATTCCAACAGTACCACGTAATGTATTTACTTTCCAATATGCAGACGACACAGCTTTTCTTGCACTTGGTAACACTATCCATCAAATCAGCGCTGTACTCCAGGCAACTCTGGATAATTTCATCACTTGGTGCAAGAAATGGCATTTAACCATTAACAACGACAAAACGCAAGCACTGGTTTTCATACCACCTCATAGACGTTCCAGAGTCTACCGTAACCCGAAACTGCTACGAATAACAGTTGATGGATACCAAATACGCACTACCAGCACTGCTACGTACTTGGGCGTTGTTTTTGATTCCAAACTAACTTAGAGTGCACACCTGCAAAAGCTCAAAACTAAGGCGACTACTCGTTTAAATCTTCTACGTTGTCTCACGGGCACTACGTGGGGCCTCAAACCCGATGTTCTACTCCATACTTACAAGATGTTTCTCCGTCCTATTCTCACCTTTGGACATACTGCCTGGTGCAATGCCTCTGTTTCCTTCTACGAAAAACTTTGCATATTGGAGCGTCACGCTATTCGTCTAGCCCACCGACTTAAACTTCCGTATCCTACGTGGCTCACGTATGAATACATCAACTTTCCGAAGATCACAGAGCATATTGCACAACTTCGTAATAGGTACATTACATCTCGCATAGAAACGGGTCATCCACTTTTCTTGGATATTCTTCGAACGGATGCTCACACTGATGCCGCATATCGTTACAAGCATACCCCTTTGAATATACTCATTTCATTATATGTCCGCCATGCAAACCTCACAGTAGCAGAACGCGACATCTATGCCATTTATATCATCCATGCTCATATTCCTCATGTTTTTCCATCTTAGCACAGACATCCTCACAACTAACTAGGGCTTCCCCTTGTGATCATTAGTCCCGAGACGTCCCGGGACAGAAGATTTAACCTACATCTGTCTTACTAACTTCTTTGTGTTTGTGATGTGATGGCACTTCATCTCATATTACATCATCATTATCTTTTGTTTTGCTCACCGCCACAATTATCGCACAGTTTTGTCTTATCGCACATTTGCACTTATTTTTCAATTTATATTTCACTCTTTATCTTATAACACAGTATTTATCCTTTTCTTATCTTATATTAAAAAATTCATTATATTTCACTTTTCGCACCTCCATTTCACAGCCTGTTCTTGTGTACTTTATAATAAAGATATGTTTAATTAGCATAAATTATGGAAAATAAATGATGATACACCCTTTCTCAACTGATGACATTACCCAAACTTCCCTTAGCCCAACAAATTATTTTCCAAATTGTATTTTTGTTTAGAGAACCACATGCCAAAGAGAGGGCGTAACCCTCTGAGAGGCTGGAGAAGTAATAAAGTTTTTGAAAACCATCATCCTTATAAGAAGCCATTTCTCTCTTCTCCTTTCCAAAAAAAAAAATCTGATAATAGTCTTTAGAGACTAACATAGAGCGGAAGTGCCCATAAGAAAACTGCAAGTACAGTTCTGATAACCTACCTTTGCTGTCCAGATTTTGACAAGCTGTCATGCAACTACTACTTCACCAATTTAAACCAAACTCAACTCAACAAAAGTAATAGTTGTGTCAGTCTCTAACAACTGCAAAATATACGAAGTGGTCAAACAAGAACCAGCGGTTTATTGCCAGTAACCGACATTCACAAGCACTCAACAAGTACTAAGTCACTAATTGGAACCAAACTTAATGCAAGTAATTGAGATAACAGTCTCTAATGACTACATAATAAAGGAAGTGATAGAGAAAAATATAAGGGTTCCTACCTTCTACGCAAAGTTACTGACAACATTTTGACCAGCCCTCATACAAATACTAATTCACCAACTTAAACCAACCTCTCTACACGCCATTTTCATAACATTTTTTAAAGACCAATAAGTCTCAAATAAAAAGTACCGTTACATTAACTGTAACCGAACGTTCCTGCTGAGATTTTCACCAAAATTCATATAAAAGCTTATTCTGAAATTCATACTAAGTTCGACAAAATAATTCCGAAAACAGTCTGTAAAGGGCAATATACAGCGGAAGTGGTCAAACCGACACTAAAGCTACATTCACTGTAACCGACCTTTACAGCTCAGATTTTGAACAACCCTCATAAAATACTTTTTCCAAAATTCTTATTTCATTCTACAAAATAATTCAGAAAACAGTTTTTAAAAGGCAATACAGAGCAGAAGTAGTCAATCAGAAACTAAAACTACATTCATTGTGACTGATCTTTACTGCACAGATTTTTACGCACCCTTATAAAATACTTATTCAAAATTCATATTAAATTCGACAAAATATTCTAATTATGAAAACTGTTTTAAAGGGCAATATAGAGCGGAAGTTGTCAAACAGAAACTTAAACTACATTTACTGTAACCAACCTTTACTGCTCAGGTTTTGACCACCCTCATACAAATACTTATTCAAAATTTCATACTAAATTCCACAAAATATTTAATTCTGAAAACAGTCTTAAAGGGCAATATAAAGCGGAAGTGTCAAACAGAAAGTAAAGATACATTAACTGTAACCGACCTTTACTGCTCAGCTTTTGACCAATCCTCAGACGAATACTTATTCAAAAATTCATTCTAAATTCGACAAAATTTTCTAGTTCTCAAAACAGTCATAAAGGGTAATATAGAGCGGAAGTGGTCAAACAGAAATTAAGTTACATTAGCTGTAACCGACGTTTAATGCTCATACAAATACTTATTCATAAATTCTTATTACATTCAACAAAATAATTCAGAAAACGGTCTTAAAAATTCAATATACAGCACAAGTAGTCAAACAGAAACTAAAGCTACATTAACTTTAACGTACCTTTAGTGCTCAGGTTTTCACCAACCTTCATACAAATACTTATTCCAAAATTCTTATTACATTCAACAAAATAATTCAGAAAGCAATAATAATGTGTATACCACAATACAGTCTTTAAATAACAATAATAATGTATATATAGTCTTTAAAAGTCAATATAGAGCGTAAATGGTCAAACAGAAACTAAGAAACTATTACATTCACTGAACAGAAATGTTATTTACATTTCTTATCTTTTCTTTGTTTCTTTTTTCTTTTTTTTTAATTACTAGACTACATTTTTATCTTGTGACTATGCTAAAGCATAATTTTAATATAAAATAAAAACTATATTTGTACATTGTGTTCATTTTGTTGCAATACTAACACGTATTCCTTATATACATGAACTGTAATAACTGTTCACCTGTTAACTTTTAATATAAGAACCTCGCGGAAGTTCTCATTGCTACTTGAAAATGAAATATTCCACAGTTTCGTTTTCTTTTTTAAGTATCCTAGTTCATATTTTGACAAGTATTATATTATTTTAATGCAGACTTGCATGATGGACAAAAGTATCTCCTGCGTAACCTCGTTTTATCTGGTAAACCTATATATTCAAAGTGAAACCAGTTGTCACATCCGGAACATACAACTAATTTTCATTCTTGTTTGTTACAAAGAGATCCTAGATAACATTCAGTAGATACTTCATCTCAATAATTTTCTATTATTTTTGATAGGAACATTATAGTAGAGGTTCTTGTCAGGAGTGTCACGACAAATTCTAACATGTGGTGATGCGTTGGACAAATCTATACTTTGAACTAGACTCTTTAGTTTGTTTTTATTGATGAATTGTCCTTCTGGTCAAAGAAATGGAGTTTTCATGTAGTGCTTTATTTTATTTTTCACTCTTGTTCTGCAGTTTTCCATCTTCTTTTCGTCATGATAATGCACAACAGCTGTACTTCTATCAATCACAATTTCAGCATACATACCTGTGTACAATCCACAGTCTTACCCGTTTCTTTGATGCGGAATATCATCCGGAACATACACTCTCCATTCCAATGAGACAAACTGTAAACCTTGAAACTTATAATAATTTTCACAAAAGAAAAACAGAAGTATAACGTCTTCGTCATTATATAATCCTAAACTGTCCAAATATAGAACAATGTTTTGCTTTCGGAGCACAATGATCAATCTAGAATGAGAAGACCTAACTACAGGAATAAACGTGATATCATACTCAGGGATTTTGAAGGAAAGAAGAGTTGACAAACCATATTTAAAATTGAAATTTAAGTTACCATTGTTCAATATACCTTCACATACTGTCAGTGTGACAGATTTGTATTTCCTTGACAGTTTGTTAATTAAAATAGATATATACACTTCAATTATGTTCTCCTGTAAATACAGTTCTTCAACAGTCGTTTTCCTCTCCATTGTCAGGCTGTTTAAAACACTGATAAATTGAAATGCCCCCAACAAGAAATTCCTTGTTTCTTTTAAACTTGTCTTCAAAAGTATCGTACAGCATATCCTCAAATGGAGATTCGCTTAAGTCCGATTGGGAACCAAATTCCTCCTTACAGTTTCCATTTTTGGACATAGGGGAGTGGAGGTTGCTGCAGGTTGTACAAAGCATCTCCTTTTAACTATTGATTTACCTGCAACGACGGTAGAGACACTTAAGTCTAAAGAGTCTTCTGGGAACTTACAATGGCTGAACACCTGTGAATCATTAGCTGGTTCCACGAGCGCTAGTGACGCCGGACATTACTTCTATCCTGCTTTGTACCCTCGTTTACGTTTCATTAAACTACTTAATTTTACTCGTTTATTTTTCCATTCATTATCACCAATTGATAATTTTACGGCTCGAATGTGATGGCATTTCTTCTTCATGCTACAGCTACACTCCTCTTTAGGGTAAAGAGTTACAACATATTTCTTTCCATTAAAAGATACAATAAAATATTGCTCTTGCGGTATGTGTCTGACATTTCCTTGCAGCAGTAACTGTCTGCCAATGCAAAAGTACTGAAATTGTTTTCTTCATTAAAATTTTCTCTCATCTTCAGAGTGCTTTTTTCAAAAACACAGGGAATTTCGTTTACTGGCAAATTATTGTGAAGAAAGACAACTTGATCAGGATCAGAACAGTAATTAATGTATTTTTCCTTTAACTTATATTCTCTCATTCCACATTTTCCTCTTAAGATTTCTCTCTGGTAGAACAAGTCTAACTGATTTATAGACAAAACAAAAACTAAGCACTTCACTTTCTTTTTTGTTTAGAAATCTCTTTAGTACAGAGTTAAGAGCTTCAGAAGCGTTTATCGTGACTCCACTTCTTGTGGTATACACATTTACTTCTATCAGTACCCACTTAGTACTTGCTTTCACATCAGAAATAAGATATTTTAACAAAGTAGCTTTTGAAATTACTGCTCCAGTTTATACTAAATTCTATATTTATCTTCAAATTCATCTTCATTGCTGCTATCCAAAAGGTCCTACACATTGGTAACAGAATTTTTCATCTTCTTTAGTGCTTTCTCTCTGTTTACGAACCCAGTTCTTCACATCTTGTTGAATGTGATTCCTGCAGTAGAAGTGCTTACAATCTGATAAAAATTTTTGTAGGGCTATTGTGATTCCTTTTTCTCGGTCAGATATAATGTTCATTTTTTTAAATTTCCGGACATGTCTCTGTAACACATTTAAACAATTCTTCATGTACTCCTGCACTTCTATTATCACAAATCATATAAGAAAGTAGAATGACAGGTTTAGATTCAAATATAGACATCGTGAATGACAATATTGAGACGTAAAATTCAACTCAATCGAAGGTTGTGTCATAATATATATATTGCATCGATCTACCAAACAAACATCTTTGGAAACACTAATCATTCCTTTACTGGAAACTATTGTTAGAAAATTAGGAATTAATTGTAATTTCTGGATATTTTGCAAGTCTTCTTGATACATATATAATTCAAAAATTTTGTTGTGAGACATTACTTTCCTTTTCTTTTCATTGGTTATGCTATTGGTGACTTGTTTTGGATTTCGAGGATGTAGAACTGGAGTCAATGCAGGATGAACATCTTCAAGCTGAAGACATCTATATGCCTGTTTTGGCTGGCAATTCATCTGCTGTTTCTGTTTTTGGAGTTGAGTTATTGCTGTCCTAACGTGGGGTCTTACGCATTTTCCCTTACTGTTTTTGTGAGATGATGGTGGTTCTGGTATGATTGAGCCGAGGTAGTGCACTAATGTGACAGTGGAATAATTTACTCCTTTCTTGTAAAGAACAAAAGCTCATTTCTGAAAGTATCCACTTGATGACGCGTAGTAATGACAGGTTAATAATGGATTATTACGCGGTAGCCTTTTTGTACCATAATGTTTCCACTTTAACTGGACACACTTCCAGTCTTCTAAATGCTTTTCATTCTTGTACACGTAAATTTCTCCAGGCAATGGTTTTACTGGGGGAAAGGAAGAACCCTTACTGTCATTTACTGATGAAAGAATAGCCTGATACTCACTAACACTTAACCAATTATCAGTCCTGCGGTACACCTTTTTCACTTCAATGCCAATGTTCTCAATACTCACAAGTAAAGAACCTTGAGTATATGTATTAATAGCAATTCCCACTAGGTGCGCAACATTTGGAAATTCGGTACCTGTAAATACAAGAATGCAATAATCAAAAAATTATCTCACACACTAATTTACAAAATCATTAGTTTACAACGTATTACATCGCCGTCACTTAACATCATTTTCATCATCATCAAAGAAATTCTTAAGAAAACTAATACTTTCCTTAAAAAATAAGGTCTGGTTCCTTACTGCGACTCAGGTAATGACTTTTTGTAATCATAGATGCTTTATTCTTGAAGTTTTAAAATGCATGCAGGGGATGATTAAAACTAGAAAATTATATGATGCTAGCCTCTATTGTAATGTTGTTTGTTTCTTACTAAAGTTCTATATTATTAGATTTTTTTACAAGCTTTCAATTTATTAGTACGCTATTTTATCTTCGCAATCTTTAACATTATTAGTGGACTAAGAAAAATATTCTTCAAAGGGGATTTAAAATGTATTTGCTGTATTTTAACACTTAGAAACTCCACTAGTAAAAAAAAAATCATAAACTCATTGACGGAATTTGACCAGCTCGTTGACGGTACATTGTCGAGGACGAGGTTTATAGCAGCCTCTGCTGGGGACTGTATTCCAGAAGGATAACGCGCGTTCTCATTTTAAGGTTAGTCTAAAGACATGAAATACTGTCGTCAGAAAGAAGTACAATTTTACGTTCGCGGGGGGGGGGGGGGGGCATAGTTTTCAGTTTTTACGAAACTTGCAAACATAGACGGCAGTGTTGTCGAATCCAATTTCCAAGATAGGACAAGGCCTTTGAGTTAGAAGTTTTCCTTACCTTATTTACTTTTTTTCCCTCGCGAAGGAGGCGGCAGAGGGTGTGAGATGTCGTTTGTCTCCGACCTTCCTAGGAATTTTCTTTTTCGATACTTCCAACCCCCTAACCATAACCCGATACCACTGACCACTATCCAGTAATCTGCAACTTGTGCGGAAAGAGAAGTTTGAAGCTAATCGTGCCATTTCTTGTAAAGAACATTGAATCGCGAAAATGCGATTTTTTATATATATTTCCATTATGCTGCTTGTTTTTGTTCACGTAATACTGGAATTGCAATTAAATACACATATGCTTAGCACAGATTTAATCAAAGATGTCATTAATGGCAACTCAAATTGAACACAAGAACCTCCACTGACGTACACACAACGTTACAAAGAGGAGTTCAAGCACCCAAGTTCATATCGTATGCCATTTGTCTGTACAATATATTAACGGGTAAAGTACAAGAAGTTGAATTCTTTATCCAGTATAGGAGTTTTGAAATCCGTTACTCTTTAAAATTTCATGTACTGTCGGTGTGGAGTCATAACGCTATTTAGATAAGAAAGAGAGAGAAAAAGAGAAAATAGCTTTAACTGCAGGATTAGCGAGAGCAACAGAGATAGGGAGAGAGTAGTGTTGTATTTACGAAGATACTATACTTATTATCAAATACTTGGAGTTCATGAAAGAAGTGGCTAAATTGTTAGTCCATTGTAGAGTGGTATCTTATTTGCAAAAATAGCAAAATATCAATGTATAAATTGTAGCAAATCACTTCATAAATAAATATTTCATTAGATTCCCCACAGTATTGCATAAGTTATTTCTCATGGAAAAGAGTAGTATACACTTTAAGGTGAGCTTTCTTCTGACGTAGTTTTTTTGAAAACGTCTATTATGAATTTGTTCATATTTCGTAAGTAATATTCCAGTTTAACTGCAGCATGTCCTAATTTAATTTTAAAATCGGTTTGGGTTAGAAGTTTTGTGTTTTTCGTTCTTAGAAATTATAAATGCAACTCTAAAAATGCAACTTAGAAATTATAAAGGAAGGAACCAGCTATTAATTCCGAACCACACACGGGGCTTGAAATGAAATTTATGAGTTTTACGTCCCACGGTTATGCCGGTTAGGCTAAAGGAGACGGTGATGATGAGAGATGAATAAAATGGTGGAATGAAGAAAGTGGGAGGAAACGGGAGAATCCCGAGAAAACCCAACGCATACGGTGTTTGTCCACCACAAAGTTCACTTGGCTAAACGGGGCTTGAGTGCTGCGTAATTGGCTAGTGCATAGATCAAAATGAAAGATCGATCCACACAGTGTATTCAATTACCCAACATAAGCTCACGTCCAGGAAATATAAGAAAGGGGAACCGTACTTTTTTATTATTTTTTTTTTCAAATGAAGAAAACAAGTATAGTGAGTTCATAGTTATATATAAAATCTGTACTCTTACATGTTAGAGAGATTGTTATATATAAAATCTGTACTCTTACATGTTAGAACTCCCTTCATATGCATTATGAGATGCAAAAAATGATGAAAGGTGTAAATTCGATTTTTTGTTAAGAAAGCATGCAACGTAATACATGGAATGAAACAATAGCGGTGGGCATCAGTGTTGTACTTATGGAGAAAAGAGCTGTTACAGTGCATCCATTTTTCTCAAAGTAGTAATTTATATACTATATGCCTAAGCTATGTAAACACAAAATACGGTATATGCTTAGGGTAAGCGTCTTCGACGCAGGAGACCCGAATTTGATTCCTGGTGGGAGCTTATATGGTTTGGATTCCACGTAAACCGTAGATTCACGCTCCTTACTATAACCAATAAACCAAAAAATTCTATAGGGGCATATCAATTGAAGAGTGAAGCATCGGTATACATCATACGATTCACCTAGTTGTGTAAAATGGAGAAACTTTTCATTTTACTCGTAGTTTTGACTACCAGGGAGAATATATTCGTCGCATGAGAACCAAAGGAACGTAACTCCAAAAATGAGATTTTCGTTTTGTTCATGGTTGGACATAATTTTGAAAGCCTCACCTGGTGTAAATGGAACGTAACGTTACCTGTTCTCCTTGTGGATCATCTGTTGTAATGTACCTTAATTGCCATCTTATTAAAATCACATTTTTCGAAGAAAAAAAATCATTTTGTTCTCTCGCCTGTACACCTGCGAATATAGAGTTACGTCCCTCTGGTTCTCATGCGACGATATGTATGCACAGAATGATAAAAATAAAGCTGTTGCGCAACTGTATAAAAATAAATGCATCAAAAACAATATATCGGTATTTTGATATGTGTATGGAGCCTCTCCCCTTTCAAATTTCAATTCAAAACCAAAATCAATCTTTTGTTATTGACAGTTTAAAAAAAAAGATAGTTTGTTTCGAAAAAAAATCAATATATATTTACAAAATTAAGTTGGTGGCAAACTTCACACTGATCCCTCTTTTAGACTTCCAAACTATACTATGCATAAGGGGCGCTGTCCGTCTGTTGACAAGTATCAGAGCAAAAACGCCAATAGATATCGAGATGCGATTTTTTGCAATCGATTCAACATTGCAAGCATAGTTCCGTTAACTCTATACTCAAACCGGAAGTGGTTCAAATTACACACTTCCCGTTTTAACGTTTATCGTCATAGAACGAAAACGGTAACATATCGAAAAGCGAATTTTTGAAAACGATTTATCATTTCAAGAGTAAGTTTCACTTGCCTTGTTAACTCTCTTTTAGTACTGGAAGTGATTCAAATTAGCTGTTTCCGATTTTGGTTTCAATGTTTATCGCCATAAATGAAAACGGTAACAGATAACAAAAATCGTTTGTTTACAAACTATTCAGGATCTCAAAACAACATAGCATGACTATTGACAACACACTACCAAAACCGCAAGTGATTAAAATTTACTATTACTTCCGGTTTCCACATTTATCTCCATATATCGAAATCGGTAACAGATAGGGAAAAGTGTGTTATTTGTAAACGATTAAGCGTCTCAAGACTACTTATCATGACTAACCATAACAATCTACCGAAACCAAAAGTGGTTAAAATTTACTATTTCTTTCGGTTTCAGAATTGATTTCCGTAGAGCAAAAACAGTGCTTGCTATCAAGATGCGGTTTTCTGTAATCGATTCAGCGTCCCAAGAGCAACGTCCATCTGCTTTGCTAACTCCCTATTGAAACTGGAAGTGGTGCAAGTTAGCTATTTCCGGTTCAGGTTTCAACGTTTTCACCATAGAACGAAAACGGTAACAGATAGCAAGAAACGGTTTTTTTACTAACAATTCAGCGTATCAAGACAATCTGACTATCCACAACACTACTAAAACCAGAAGTGGTCAAAATTTACTACTGTTTATGGCCATTAACTTACGTCGAAAACGGTAACAGATAGCCAAAAGCTTATTTTTCTCTGTAAACGCTTGAGCGTCTAAAGACGACATGTTACGACTATCCGCGAACTCTACCGAAACCGAAAGTGACTAAAATGTACTATTACCTCCGGTTTCAATACTGATTTCCGTAGAGCGAAAACTGTAAATGCTATCAAGATGTGGATTTCGGCAATCGATTCAGTGTCCCAAAAATAGGTTTGATCTCCTACCTTAGTCCTCTATTCAATCCGAAAGTGGTTGAAATAAACGATTTTTAGTTTCAACCTTTATCGCCAAAGAACAAAAACAATAAGTGACAGCGACTAATGGTTTTTTTTATATGAATTCAGCGTCCGAGTAACAGGTTCTATCTTTGATCTTATTATTCTATTGCAACAAGTACTTACAGATGCACTGCTTCATGTTTGAGTATCGAATTCACATAGTTTGGAAGTCTTAGTTCCACACTGTGAAACGATATTCACTTATTTTCAAATTTTGATGGCATTTTCTCGATACGAGTAAAGACAAACTTAAATTTCGACTCGTCTCATCTTGTGCGTGTCCATAGTTTTGAATCAAATTTTGAAAATTGAGAGTAGAGTGAAGTTTGAACTTTATTTTTCAAATATTTCGTTTTTTTTTTTTAAAAAATAAACTATTATTTGTTCAAAACAAACAATCACAAGTAGAATACAAACGATTGATTTCGGCTTTGAATCGAAATTTAGAAGGGAGACAATTTCTCAAATGTGCATCTGACGCATTTCTAATTGTTTTGAGTGTTTTCACATATTTTAATGTGTTATAAAATTTGCACTGGCTTTTTTTTTCAGTCATCAACCATTGGCAAACTACTTCTGTCAACTACCAAAAGTTAGTTTCGACAATGTTATTGTTGGATAACATTACGGTATATATAATATGGCCAATTTCTACAATGCTGTTGTTGTATTATCGTTATTTCAAAATAAGGAATCAACATATTTGTAACAGCACACGATGTGAAGAAGTGCTAAATCACGAGTTTGATACTAGACAGTGTATTTGAGCATCGTTTGTTTGGAGAATGCGAGAATGGGTCTATATCAGACGTGTGCTTACATGCTTATCTGCATCCTAACTCGGGCTGTGCGATATGTCGATATATCGATCCATCCATAAGATATTTTCGAATATCTAAACATTAATACCGAAATATTTACAAATCGATGTTTTCGGTATTTGGTATTTTCAATATTCAATGTTTTCGATTTTTTGATATTTCAATATCTTTCGATATTTCTGTTTTTCCTTTTCCTTATAACATGTTTGATGTTGCCATACAGATAGTCTACTACTGATGGAATGGGTCACGAACTTCGTGAAAGGTGACTCAGAAGACACATTGCAATCAGACCCAGAAAGACCCATGACTGAGAAACCACGACCCATGATCCGGAGTGACCCGATGATTCGATGGGACACAGAGACGGAACGTCGTAATATACATGAGAAGTGCATGTGAGGTTACTGATGCAGTTTTAACAAACCAGATTCTCTCATCGCTTTTCACTAAATGTAACTTTATTTTCCGTTTGTTTGCTAAGTGTGTCAAATATTGCACTGAAAGATAACTACAACGTTTATAAGAGTACGAACATTCAAAAACGCAAGGAAAAGATAAGTTTCTCTTATGAGAGATCGTTAATGTTTAATCGACCTGTAAAGCTTCTTGATTAGAATATAAAAATACCGCTGAGGTTAATCAGTTTTTGTTAATTCTTTTTTGTGTAGGCCATAATCAAAAACCGCATGTTTGAAGACGAATAAACATGAAATTGTATTTGAAATATTCAAAACATGCTATCTTGATTAAGAAATGTCACATCAAGAATCGGGCAATTTGTCCTTCGATATATTTTAATTTGTCTTTTGATAGTAAGTGTACAAATTTAACATGTGTTCTCAAACGAGCACATACAGCGTACAAAGGGACTATGCTAAAAAGAGACAATTAAAAAAAAGTTGATGAGGCTAAATACCCTTAGAGAAATGAATGCATTTCATCATTGTCAATTGCGAGTAATCTAGGAAAGATTAATAAATTAACTGATAACGCTTTTGAGTACATATAATCGTGTTTCAGGAAATTTCAGAAATATAATTAATAACCTTTTTATTAAAGATAACAAGCAAGTGAAAATAGAGATGGGCACTAGCGAGCTCGAGCGAGTTTTCTTTGAAACTCGACTCGACTCAAAATAGACATCTTTGAGTTCGACTCGAGAAAACTCAGCTCGAAAAATTTCCTCCAACCTGAAACACGATTCGAATTCTGATTGCTTCGAGTCGACTCGAGCCAATTCGAGCTAAACTCTGTGTTTAGGTCCAAGTACTCTCTTCAAGTATCCTACATAGAGAATATATATTAGTAGTAGTATCAATGATATTATTATTATTATTATTATTATTATTATTATTATTATTATTATTATTATTATTATTATTATTATTATTAGTATTATTATTATAACAACACTGTGCATAACCATGGAAGGTAAGTGGTTTGTATCTTAATACTGAAAACTAGTTGACTGTCGATCTCGGTCGTCGAAAAGTCTTCAGGAGGCAAGGAAATTGTTCACGAGGTTCTGGATTTGAGTTCCGAAGGAGCAAGTATTCGGGCTCGAGCCAAAAATTGTTAAAAGTTATAGGGAGCAGGCCAAACATGTTCAAGTCTGCTTGTCCCGGGTTTAGAGAGCGGCTCGGCACACAGCTTATTCACTATTGAGCCGAAACGAGAAGCGACCCGAGCTAACAACTCTCACAACCGACCTCTCTCGAACCGATGGCTCTTCCGAACCAAACCGAACCGTGCTGATTGTTTACCCAACCGAGCAAGTTCGACCCATTAAATCAGTTGAGCTGAGTCGAACCGACCCGATGGACTCGTGGCGTGGGAGACCCGGGTTCGATTCCCGGCGGGAGCTCATGTGGTTCGGATTCCACGTTAATCAGTAGGTCCACGTCTCATATAGCGTCGCTGCTGAACGGGACTTCAAAGTGAAAATAACTCAGCTCCGCTGGACTCGTTTCAACAAAGTTGGCTTCAGCCGCGTCGGTGGCCCATCCCAACCGAGCCGGCTCGAATCATCGGCTCAATTGAGCCTAGTCGATAGCTTATCCCAACTGAGTCAATGGCTCATCCGAATCGAGCCGGATCGAGCAGTTCGCTCAGTTGAGCCGTGCAGGTCTTAACATTGATGGTAAGAACTATATATAGTAATATTGGTGTTCACGACCTTTGAGACTGTCCCGTTTTAAAAATCTTTTGTCGTCCCGTTATCGAGACGAGACACACTAAAAGTACCCCACAGAATGCACTAAAAGTACGAGGCGAGACGCATCTCTGTCGTGAGTAACACTAAAAGTATTTATTATTACTCCTTATATTTCTCATGGCTTTCGCTTTCCAGTCTAATCAGGCTATGATTTCAAAACGAGTTAAAACGAGCTGAACGAGCGAACCATTTATCAAACTCGACTCGACTCGACTCAAGAAAATTACCATTGACTCGACTCAAAACTCGAGTAGAATTCGAGTCGAGTTTCGAGTTGAGTCGACTTTTAGCTCGACTCGTATATATTCCTAAATGTAAGCAATACTTGGTTTAGTTTTATTTATTTATTTAAAAATATTTACATAATTTCATAAGATCAGTATAACAGTGTAAAGACAAAATATCTCGAAGGTTTATGCTGTCAGCGGTGAGCAGTTTATCCAGTTCAATCCAGCCAATTTACATGAGTTTACGGGTGCAGTAATAAGATATTGAAACAATATTACGTTTCCCATCAACAACACGCGGCGAATTGTTGTCATAGTACAGTATGTAGCTGCATTTGCTCCCCCATTCTGTACTCAGTAACAGATTTTCATTGTCCTTGTGCAAACGATAACGGGAAAGGGATCAGATTACTCCACAATAATTAAAATGTTACAACACTGGAAACAAAAATACAATAAAATTTTCGCCTTAATATTCATACACTACTGCATTCTTTGGTAAAAGCCAGAATTTCAGTCCTAGAACAAGCAGTAACGCGAGAACAATTGCATTCCTCTCCAACAATTAAAAGCTTAGAACAATGGAAATAACAAAATTTCAACAAAAAAGTCTACTTTGATTCATACATTACATTACGCTACACTAAATGCCAGAATTTCAGTGTCCTAGAACAAACGATAACGGGAGAGGCATAGGATTTCTCTGCAACAATTAAAAGCTTGCAACAATGGAAAGAACAAAATGTCGAAAAATTGTCATCTTGGAACCTATATATTACGTCATGCTGTACTAAATACCAGAATTCCAGAGACCTACAACAAATGGTATGGGGAGAGGCAATGGAATTCCTCTACAACAATTAGTTGAACTCAACAATGAACGGGTCAACAATTTGAAAATCTGCACGGAACAATTGCTGCGTATAGCTATTATATTCAAATAGACTGACAGTGAAGAACATAGTTCAGTATTTGTAAAGGTTATTAGTCATATTTTGTGTATATTAATTTACATTTTGAAAAGATAGGGCGATAGCAACGCCATCTCTTATCACAGAAACAAACTTTTTGTGCCTTTACATTATCCTTAAACGTACTATCCTACACTTCTTGAGTGGACACAGTGTTCTTCTACTTTCATGAACGGTGCGTTCTCCTAAGTTGTCACAGATAAAGCAACACGTGTCTCACATCTACAAATTATGCCAGCTGCAGTTGATGAACTGTGGTATCATTTCGAAGATGCATGGCTTGTCAAAAAGCTAATCCTGTCGATATCTCACCGTGTTGTACCCATTCTGAGGCCGTGTTCAAAACTGTGAAGCTCATAATTCGAGCATGAAAGCTCGAAGTACACAATTGGAGAGCATACTAGATAATGTACGTTTCGTTCAGCTACCTTTTGATCCATACTTCGTTTCAGCATCTCATCGTGGTAGAACCGGAACATGAAATATTAATAACAAACAAAAAAAAAAGTATAATTTCGCGTAGTTAAAAAAAAACTACTTTTTTTAAAAATGAAAAGCCTTCCAATCAGCTTTCAGCTAACTGGGTACTCTGCTTCCAAACGCCCGCGTTTGCTCCACCTACGGCCTCGCACCTCTTAAACACGCAATTTTACCGAGTTTCAAGTTTCTTTTCCTATTTCAACTATTTAAAAGATAAGTTTTTGTATCCAAGAAAACGCCCATGTAAATAACATGGAAATTACTTCATCTCCTCTTTAGACCCCTAGAAACTAAAAATATTCACTCTTGGCAATTTTCGTGTGGGTTAGTCCCGGAAGGCTACAATTATATCAAATTTCATCATTCTAATCATGCCGGAAATGCCTGAACCTTTTGAAGTGTAGAAGATGTTCCATATAAATAATCAGTGACACAGCCAGGATTTTATTTCTGGAGGGGCCAAGACTACCTAGTACAGTAGTCTGCAAACGATGTACTGCGTCACCTGATTTGGACGAAACTGAAAGTTTGAATTCTCCCCACCACAAGAAATTTTGTCATCTCTATTATTAACATGCTAAAGAACCTTAAAATATAAATTCAGATTCACAAATTCCCTATTATTAACCTGTTACAATTTTTAAATCTTGCACCGTAATTAATATTTTGTAAATCTTTATTTTTGCATGATTACGCATTTATTACTCTTAGAAATTAATTTAGGTTTTCCACTGGTTTCCTCATTTGGTACAATCCTTTGACTCAATTCATTTTTCATTTATAATTTGAACTATTTTAGGTTTATTGATACATTACAAATTTTGCAATACTACTGAATAAAATGTACAAAAAATACACTTTACAACAGCGTTTCACAACCGGTGTGTCGCGAATTGACCGCTGGTATGCCGCGAGGATATATTGTATATCACATTACTATGAACCTGTCAATGTGAGGAATGGCAGAGGTTTGTAGCTCCAGTAATCACAGCAATACATGGCATGATTCTGGATTTTTCTCTGGGGAGATATACAGCTATTTCTACAAAGGATGTGAAAATTTTCATTCCCTTTTCTACATCCTACTTACGTGAAGTAGGATTTTCTACAATAAACACAATCAAGTGTAAGAACAGGTCAAAGCTGTTAATTCTGGAACATGATATGAGAGTGTGTTTGTCAACTATTCGTCCTGCACATTAATTTTGAATCGCGCACCAACAATGTTTACTTATTTTTGAGAAATTGTAACCTTCATGCATTATTATTAAACAATTGTAACCTCCAATTAGATACTATTTAGGAATTGTTACGTTTCTAATCAGTAGCGTATTTAGGGAGGGCTTCCGGGCTTAAGCCCCCCGAAATCTTACTTACTATAGTAAAGTATATGAAATATCTTGCAGAATTTTCACATTTTCAGGCAAAACCTTCCCCGAAAGTTAGCAAGCCCTCCCCCCGAAACCAAATCGTAAATACGCTACTGCTAATATTATTGAACAATTCTAGTCTTCATATAATATTTAAAAATTGCAACGTATATTAACCACCTTAATACATTATAAGTTTCATATACTGTGTTACTTTTCTGTACATTTTTAATGTTCAGAAAAAGCATTTGATATCATTGTTGTGACCACGATTGCTACTTTATTGTTGCAGACTATTTTGTAACTTGAAATTTTAAAATTCATTCAATCCTTTCGACAAAGCAAACATGCAAACACGGAGAAAAATGCATAATCCAGTCGGCATGTAAATGCTGTTTTTACCAGGTTACGCGTGTCACCACATTAAGTAATGTTGTTTCATCGGTAGTACGATCTACACCACCGTACAGCGAAAATTTTGTATTGTGGGACGACCATTTCAAATCTAGAATTAACGCCATACCCATTCCGACGGTGGTAACTTAGGTATATGTTGTTACTACATTCCTACGAGTGTCTCCTCTTGGTTCTTTCTAAATCTGTGACTCCCTACCTTACGAGAGTAATAGTTTTTAACACGAAATCAATCATGTGAATAAAATTACCCAATCACAGCGAGTCTAGTTCGACGCCGAACTCCAGACTTGGCATGGTGTTCCCACCTGCTGTACTTTTATACATGAAATTACATTACTTAAGGAGCGCACCCGCGTAAATATGATGTATCCACATGGAAATCCTAGTCCTTTTTTTCTCAGTGTAGAAGTTACCTGCATTTATGTTTTAAAAGTACAAGAGATTTGTTTGTTCGTTCTTAGTGAAAGTCAGTGTAACCACCTGCCAAAACTATTTCGTACGCAGAAAAAGTATTAGATCTGGGGAAAAGGCACTAAAATTTTATTTGCTCCACTTTCTCTCTATTTATGACATTTTACGTTATTAATATTTTATTAGGTTTCCGGCATCTCCACAGTAGGTTCCGGACATCTAGTAAACTAGCAGTTGGTAATACACGGTCGGTTGACAGTTTGAATAATTGATGCTTTCTTGCTCCGCATATTAATGACACATAATGTATGCAAGTGCGGCCGGAGGTTGTATAGAGAACATGACACATAATAAATGTTTTCCGGTGAAAATAAATGTTAATTGGACAAGCAGAATACAGAAAGACCTTTCGGAAATAAAATATGCAGATCACACACGTAGAAAAAGGTAATAGATTGTTGGATTCATTAATATGCATCACATGTAACGCGGCAGCTGTTGGAAAATATTCTGGAATTTTGATCGTTGGAATGGGATATCACGTGATGGACGAAACATATTAAATACCTCCTGTTTCTAGTGAAAAGGAGTTATAAATTGGTTTTAAAACATGGATTTACCGAAACCTTTGAATTTTAGTATGAGAGGTGAAAGTGATTTCGCAGAATCGTCATCTTTGCCGGGAACAGAGGTTTTATCCCAACCGCTGGTGATTCCGCACTTTCCGCCATTGGAAACAGAAGTTACTCCGTCACATAATAAATGTTTTCCGGTTAAAAAAATAAATCTTAATTGGACAAGCAGAATACAGAAAGACCTTTCGGAAATAAAATATGCAGATCACACACGTAGAAAAAGGTAATAGATTGTTGGATTCATTAATATGCAGCACATGTAACGCGGCAGCTGATGGAGAATATTCTAGAATTGTGATCGTTGGAATGAGTGAAAGAAAGTACAGGAAACTTCGAGATCTTTTTTATATTTATTATTGTTGGAATAGGGGAAAGAACACTCTCGAAACTTCTGGAAAGATTTAAGGGTATAAAAATAACGACTTATTTGCATGATTCGTACAACGTATAAGAGATAAGAAACGCAAATATACTGTTGGAAGAAGATAATTGATACATAGAAGGCACCGGAAGAAAAAATTATTAGTAGGCACTAACTTTGTAGTTTTCTTGTATTATACTTGTTCATTTTTATATGGGAAAGGGACATATTGTAATTGTCTGGAGTATAAGTGGACGGAACTGTTTGGTTTTAATCGGGAATTGATTGCGGATTTTCCGGCATTGAAAATGATATGACTCGGTGTACTTTTATGGAATTATAACGTGACTAAGATATATTATAATGTAATATGGAGGGTACAGGGAATCAACATTTTTCATTGCACCGGGACTCGAATTAGTATTTTCCCATGTGGAGAACCGTACGCTAAATATTTTGCTTGCAGTGCGAACTTGTTACGTATACATAGCTATGAATTGTGTAAGACATAACAGGTATATATAAATTATATTGTACAGAAAGTTAGCAGAATGCGCCCCCGGGAATCAAACCAGGACTCTTCCACGTGAAAAGCCGTACGACAAACATTTTGCTTAGCAGATGTTGTTACTTATATGTAGCTATGAATTGTGTAAGACATAACAGGTATATATAAATTATATTGTACAGAAAGTTAGCAGAATGCGCCCCCGGGAATCGAACCAGAGCTTTTCCACGTGTAAAGCCGTACGACAAACATTTTGCTTAGCAGATGTTGTTACTTATATGTAACTATGAATTGTGTAAGACATAACAGGTATATATAAATTATATTGTACAGAAAGTTAGCAGAATGCGCCCCCGGGAATCGAACCAGGGCTCTTCCACGTGAAAAGCGGTACGACAAACATTTTGCTTAGCAGATGTTGTTACTTATATGTAGCTATGAATTGTGTAAGACGTATAACTGGTATTTAGAAAGTATATGGTAAGAATTATTATTATTAATATTGTAAACTGTTGTGTTTTGTTTCATAAACGCTAGTGTAACAATGAGGTTATATGGCGACAGAACGTTTAACGTTACGGCAGATTGAATTTAAGGGTTTTTCATGTTGAAAGCTAAGGCAATAAAAAGAGACCCGAGATTGTTTGAACATATTACCCAGGATGAAATGTAGTAGTGAAGTTAAAAGGGAAATTATATACTTATATGTTGTAATTGGAAATCGTAATACAGCAAATAATTAATTTTTTAATTATTTTATTGTTTTTATGTGGTGAAGGAAATAAAAATCTTAATAGAAACACTGGAGAACAAACCTTATTTTCCTGAATTGTTTGTTGTTGAAATATAGCGGAGGTTTTTTAGTGAAAAGGAGTTATAGATTGGTCTTAAAATATGGATTTACTGACACCGTTGGATTTTAGTTGTATGAAATATCGAAAATATTGGATAATGTGTGATATGAATATTGAATGCTGAAATATCGACATAAAAGTTATTATAAGTGTTACATCCAACGAATATATTGGCTAGACTAAAGGAGACGGTGATGGTGAGAAATTAATGAATATGGTGGAATGAAGAAAGTGGGAAGAAGCAGGAGAACCACAACAGAAACCCACGCACATAGTGTCTGTGCACCAAAAACGTAACTTGAAAAAGCTGGGATCGAACCAAAGACCCCATGCACCAGAGGTGAACGCTGTATTGCGTACCCACCATAGCTTTTTCTATGTATTATATGAGGCGTATAGTTTCTAAATCCGCCATCTCTAATTTTCAAAAAAAAAAAAGAGGTAAGTAGATTTACTGGTATTCCTTTCCATGCCCTACATGATGGTGAAAAAAGTTATTTGAAATGTTGCCTCCTCCACCGTCAGCTACTGCTTTAAAGTTCAAGGTATTTTTCAAAAGCCGCCATCTCCACTCAGCAGTGTGTTTGCAAACCCGCCATCTCGATTCTGTTCTATTCTATGCTATGAATTGAAGACCGACGTTAATGAAAAAATGTTGCAAGATGTTGTTCAACACCTAACGAAACACTTTGGGGAGTATTGGCGTGCTAATTCAAACTTAGCCATTTATGTTGATGCTGAAAAGAGACTGACTGCGTCAACAGAAGAAAGTGTAGATTAGGATTAGGATGAATACCAGTGTTCCGAACATGATTCTGATGAGAACTATATCTGAAAACAGTGTAAAGATCACTTTCAATCCTTTTCTTGTTGGTAAAGGTGGCATTTATTCCGAAGTTCCCATCCTGTTATTCAGGCTATGTTAGGTTAGATTAGGTCCCAATACGTTAGATTAGGTTAGCGAGGTGAGGTTAAGTTAGCTTATGTTATGTTAGGAGACGATATTTCTAAACGGGCTGGGAACTTCGGAACTTGACCAGTAAATGTAGCTAACGTACTATGATTAGAGCTTCCTTTTTTTCCTTGTTTGTGCACATTATAATGGCACCCTACAAGTTAATATCGTTGTTTAGATTTATCGTTGTTTATCTCCATCTACTGTTATGTTCTGAAATAGTTCTCCGAAAGTATAATAGTAATGATTTGGATGCAAATAAACCTTAAAAAAAACAAGTACGATTGTTTCAAAGTCCTCCATCTCCAAAAGTTGTTTACAAAATCCGCCATCTCCAAATTGCTTTTTGCAATAACCGAGAAATGGGATATGAGAGATTTTTGTCATTTGGTAGTTATAATGAATGTCCAGAAACCAGTAAAGTATTTCTAAAAACAAAATTTTATCTCACATAATCTCTGAGTTATCAGTTTTTCCTGTTTTTCTCGAAACCGTTTATGAAGGAGATGGCAAATTTAGAAACTATACGCCTCATATTTGGATGAATAAAAGTACGCATGTATAAGTTGGTGGAACAAGAATGTAGGCGGAAACTGGAGAACTTCACACACAATGTTTAAACTAAAAATACACTTTGATTGAGGGAAAGCATTTTGTTTTAGAAGGACTTATTTTTATGATCAGCGCTATTTAATGTTTATGAACGAGGAAAGAAACTTACTGTAGCAGTTATTGGAGAATTATACTTTTGAAACTTTTAATACAAAATTAGGTGTTTATATAACTTCATACATACTAGTAAAGAAGATATATTTAATAACACGTAACGTACGTTAGGGACAATTTTGACATTATTTAAACAGTGTAGGTAACGACTCTTAAGGCAATACAAGAGACGGACAATTATTTGACAGCGCAGATTAGTCTTATATGCAGATGGAAACAACTGCTTTAAATAAGAGATAGCACTTTGAACGTATAGTTTGGTTAAAATTGCTTTACTTTAGAACTCATAACATTAAGTACAAGATAACCAACACCATTGGCGATAACTATTAGCAGGACTGTGAGCGATGGGAATAAGCGTGTTGGAGAGACAGATACATTTTGCGTACATAATAATAATGAGTATGAATATTTGAGTTTGGCACCTAGAAGATTATGCAATCAACATTTTATAAATGTTTTGACGGTTGCATATAATATTTACAGACAGTTTGATACGATTTTGTATTTTATTTGAAGTGTGATTAATGTTTGTTTGAATTAAAAAGGGTATTTTATTTATAGGTCTTGTTTGTAAGTTAGAAAAACAAGAACATATTTTTGTAATGGTGTTATAGTCGCTAGAAGCGAAATAATTTAATACCTTCTATTACAGGTAATAGCTAACCTGTCCTTTTTACAGTTGAAATAGATATCTGTCAATTTAAACTTTAATAAAAACTAGTCTGAATTGCGACAATTTTAAACTGTATTGTAATTGTTACAAATGCATAAAAAATAGTATTTTAATGTTTTAGTTGTCTGCATATACAGTGCAGATATATTTGTGAGTGAATACATGACATACAGTTATAACATATCAGAAGTGATGTACTCCCGAAATTAGATCTTCCTAAACCTTAAAGAGATTATATTGTGCAGTTTTCACTTATTGAGTTAAATTTGGTAATTTAAGACGAACTGTGGTTTTGCTCTTTACCCACTACAGTTGTATTGGATTGAAATACTGAACTTACTATATCTGGATTTTTAGTTACTGTTTTACTGGTTCTATGAATGATTTGGGAGGGCTGTTGTTTAAAGTGGAATTTGAACCATTACTAATGCTTATAACGAGAAACTATATATATCTATTGGGAAGTGTTTATTTATTTTTTTCACAAGAAAACATTTATTATGTGACGGAGTAACTTCGTTTCCAATGGCGGAAAGTGCGGAATCACCAGCGGTTGGGATAAAACCTCTGTTCCCGGCAAAGATGACGATTCTGCGAAATCACTTTCACCTCTTGTACTAAAATTCAAAGGTTTCGGTAAATCCATGTTTTAAAACCAATTTATAACTCCTTTTCACTAAAAACAGGAGGTATTTAATATACTTCGTCCATCACGTGATATCCCATTCCAACGATCAAAATTCCAGAATATTTTCCAACAGCTGCCGCGTTACATGTGATGCATATTAATGAATCCAACAATCTATTATCTTGTTCTACGTGTGTGATCTGCATATTATATTTCCGAAATGTCTTTCGGTATTCTGCTTGTCCAATTAACATTTATTTTCACCGGAAAACATTTATTATGTGTCATGTTCTCTATACAACCTCCGGCCGCACTTGCATACATTATGTGTCATTAATATGCGGAGCAAGAAAGCATCAATTATTCAAACAGTCAACCGACCGTGTATTACCAACTGCTAGCATGTCAGAAAAGTAAACACTCATGAATATTCATGAGTGTTTACTAGATGCCCGGAACCTACTCTCCACCTCCCCTGTGTTTGGGGAGTGACCTCCACTATCTTACAAGAACTCCAAACTTTAATTTTTTTTACAGTCACAATTCCATACAAATCGAAATACCACTTACACCCTCCCAATTTTGACTTTACCTCCCCGCAAACTAAACATACTGGCGGAATTCCTGCTTAATTGTCATATTAGAACTCATTGTAAAACCACTGAGTAACACAAGTATGAGAAATATAGAGGATGTCGGGAGAAAACAAGGAATATCATAAAATGGGTTTAGTGAGAAAATCGACTTTTAGTCCCTTAATAACCCACTTTTTAAACGGATCGCCAAATATGTAATATTGTTTACTGTGGTCATTTATTAATTTTAACCCTTCGTTCTTTGATACTTTTGTACTTCCTATTTTCTCCAATAAAATGAACTACAAGTTACAGCACAAAATTGATACAAATGGATCTATTTCGTTCCGAAACACGTAACAGCGAAATTTTCGTACATTACCAAATTTTCATGTGATTTTTTTTGTCCCAAACGTGCTTATGAGAAAAGAAGAAGAGGATAAAAGTACTGAATTTGTTGGTGAACGTACTAGAAGACTAAAATATTATAAAAGCTTCTAGATTTAGTACAAAAGTACTATCTGTGGTCACACTGGTAAAGGTTGGATACTGTTTTCGAAAAAGAAAGTGTATTTTTAATAACCTGAATGCTATATTTCATTGCAATTTGTTTATATTTTTAAATTAGAACAACAACAAAAAAAAAAAAAAAATAAGCATAATGATTTACCAAAGAAGAAAATCAATGATCGAGCTATCTTCTCTGTGAGATCAGTAATCACAAAAAAAATCACAAAGGTTAGAAAACTGCTTTACAATTTATAATGACGGACTTGAGAAATTCTGCTCGCAAATGGATAACTTGTAATACGGCTTTAAAATTTTCACAGTCTAATAAGCAAGGTCGTATTTATATATTGTGCGCCTCTGTGCTCTAAATAATTTGCCTCCTCCTCCCTCCCCGCACAAACTTATATTTCTAACAAGGAAAAAAAACGTGATTTTGCTAATATACCAGCTATAGCAGTTGTAGCAGTTTAGGTATGACAAGTTACAAAAGTAACAATGTAATTTTAAATGGCCTAATTTTCTCAATGATGATTATGATGTGGTGTTCTGCCCGAAGGTAGGTGCTTGACCCGAAGGTCCTTGTGCAAGGTGAACCCATGGTAGTTTGCCATTGCCTTCCATGCGATGATGATGATGACGTATTAAGGACGGGACCTACAACTTATTTTGGTCCCTTGTCAGGCATATCATTTGAACTGTAGTTATTTCTATTTCTAATTCATTGAGCCGGTCGCGATAAGCTTCAAAGGTGCGAGTGTATGATTCATATAGTTGCGGGAATATCTGTAGGAGGGAAAATGACTATAAATTTCTTTATTTAAAAAATAAATTAAAAAAAACAACTTCATAATTTATTCTTGGATCACTGATATGGGTTTAGAAATGGTATGTGAAACTCAAACATAAGATACGCATTTCAATTCATGATACGCATTTTAATTCATATAGTATATATATTAAGAAATTGAATTAGTGTCTTTAGCACTACTTGCCTAAAATCACACGTAATCTAGGGTGTTTTTGAATTCGTATTTGCATTAAACTGTCATTCCGTATATCGATCCTACATCCATCGTTCAGGAAAAAATCCCTCCAAACAATATTTTCGGATATATCAGTGTTTTAATATTTATTCGTACCTTATTAAAACTTCCGTCTGTTCCTTATTTGAGCTTGAATTCCTTCGCGGTGTGATTTTGTTCATCGTAACTTAGAGCTGAAGTCGTAACCAGTAGCACAAGAAGAAAAGCCTCATAGACCATCTAACTTCTTTCCGTTGCTTGAATTTCGACTGATGCAACACTTTAGTGGTTGTCAAATGTAGCACTACGAGTCCTTGTTGGTTGGTTGTATATTGGCCTTTAGCGTGCGTTTCAGCAGCGAGGCTATATAGACCAATAACTTTACGTGAGATCCGAACCACATGAGCTTCCACCGGCAATCAAACCCGGGTCAAAGGCTCCAAAGATGCGTACGCTCATCATATAGGAATATATGGAGTCTAGACCACCGAAAATTAAGGAGAAACGGAAATAATACTATGTATAGAAAAATAAATATCCATTTTCACATTAACTTCTGAAAGTAAAAAATCGCCCGTACCCCAAAGTGAAATTTCTGGCGATGGGCATTTCTCCTTACCATCACCCACACTCGCCCTCAATCGACTACCTCACACTCACACTCATTCGCCCTCACACTGAAACTGATGACCTCACCCGCAATCAATTCACTCACACTATACTCAGTCGCCATCAAAATCAAATATTGTTGATGCCTTCGCCTTCAATCAACTCCCTTACACTGAACCTCACTCATCTTGCAACTCATCTACCAAAACGAGGGTAAAGGCGGCCCTCTGAAGGGCAAAAATGAGTGAAGGTGCCCATCTCTAATCTGAAGTCATCACTGGTTACAAGTGTTGGAAGTAATGGTGTTAAGACATGAAAAAATAAAACTTTAATTTCAAATTTGGATTCCAAATTACATAAATGTCGCTGGTTTCCTGTTTTACATTTAGTTCAATCTGATCATCTCATAAACCGGATTCCTTCTTCGCAATCACGATGTTGTATAAGGGCGCAAACCTCAGAAACGCAAAAAAAAAAAAAAAAAAAAAAAGAACGGAAAGAAAAGAAAAAGAAAAACCTTCAGCTATTGCTTCTAAACAATTTCAATGGTCCGTACTTTAATACACCCCTTCCACAACCACGGTTGTTGCCTTGATTAAAAAAATTTCTTGTATTAATTAAATTTATTTTAAATATATTTTTAATTTTTTCATTATTTTTAAGTAAGTTGCTTTTCAAAGATCCCCTAAAATTTCAATGACGTACTATGGTTATAATCCGTTAACATCTGTAGGCAACCCTGCTACAAACTACAAACTTAAATATTTGATAAAGTATTTCAGTAGTAAGCAGTTACCACAATACTGTTTAAGAACGTATTTAATTCCAACGATAACAGCTATGTTATTAATACTAAAATTATTATTGATAATGATAACGAGTAAGAAGTAGTTAATTACGGGTATGACATCTATTTGGTACAGAAAGAGTTCAATACAATAAATATATGTGCAAAAATAATTTATTTCAAATTAGCACAAAGAAAACAAAATTTATGACACATATAACCGAAAACACAATATTATGTTACTAATACGAGGTCAACGGTGTGGAAATAAAAAAAAAAAGTTTTGAAGGATCTGCGAATCACATTTGATAGGCAAGTAAAGTTGTTATCATATAAATGCTCTCATGCAAAGATAAGCCTACCATATTTTTTTCATGAGAATACGGGACATCTTCGTTCTCCTCCCCCCTCCAAACTTTCCAATACAATACACTTTGGGGAAACATTTTCACTGCATTAACTGAAATAAATACAAAGAAGTAACGAACAATCTATAGTACAATGTGTTCTCAAGAAATTTTATACTTTTGGAGAACTCCTATGAGCATTTTGCATTTACATAAGATTTTTTCATCTGAATACACTTCAAATTGGAACACATCCGTTTAGGCATTCTTGTTCATACAAAATTGGAACACTTCACTTAAATCATCAAAACAACTCAGATCTTGCACTTCAAGATTTCAGGAATTCTTGACTGCCAGCGAAATATTGCAATCATGCGCAACGAGTCTAGTCTATTGGTTTGCTCGCTATGAAATCGGAGTGAGTGGTGTAGTGATAACATGCTCCAAGGTGTTTAATGTTACAACTTCTAGTTCATTGACTAATAACAGTGTTCCCAGTCAATAAGTTGATATTGATAGCAGAAATAGGACCAGACTAAAATACGGGACATTTGCTTGTCCAAAATCGGGACAGTTTCATTGTTTACGGGACGTGTGGCAGACTTAATGAAAGAGTACGAAAGGACAATAGTTTTTTTTTAAATATTTTTCAGTATGATAGAATATGTACTTATACAAATTACTTGTAAGACCTAAGCTAGAATCTCGTTCTGTAATATGGAACAGCATATTTAGAGCTTTGACTAACAGATTGATAGTATTCTTGGCACGGACGCGATGGTAGCTCCACAATAGATTTTTCATTCTTGTGCCATTTAGGACTAGTGTCATTTACGTCTTGTTCAGCGAAATGATTTTTAGGTCTTGTGCCGCGAAATGAGTTTTACGTACTATGCTGTTTACGTCTTATGCCTTTTAGGCCTTGTGCCGTTAGGTCTTGTGCTGCGTCCCCTATATTAACACAGGGAAAAAATATTTTTTTCTGTGATATTAACACTGTGTATATGCGTGTGTGTTTGTACAGATAATTCCTTCAATAAAGGAACTGATAAATCCAAAATGCAACATTACATTTCAGCAGTATTTACGCTTTGAATTTCTAAATAACATAATAGTGAAATATCTAACATACCGACACAGCTATAGTGTTGACAGCATATGAGGAAATGGCCGACATTGAATACGATACACTAAAGTCACTTCTAAAAGAAATGTCGGGAGTTTAAATAAACAAGACTTTATTTTCTGTTTGTCTTTTTCTTTCTTTCTCTCTCTCTCTCTCTTTTTTTTTACATTTGCAGTATATGCATGAATTATTTTTCATCGATCTGCTTAAAACTTTTATACAACCCTGTATGTAAACTCAAGACATTTATACGCAGACATGTGACATATTATGTGCTCTGTCTTTGAAATAAGTAATTGAGTTCTGAATTCGGAGAGATGTCATCGGAGATATAGAAATAAATTCCAAAAAATGTTCCAAATAACTATAAATTATGACTATGATTCTATGACCTGTTTGACCTCATACATTTTTGAGCACACATTGATTCCCAGACCTGTGATAGATATGTGTTCCGTTTTTTAATATACAACTAATAGCTTATGTTCATTATTTCTGACAATTTTCTACAAATTACTTGTAGAGACTATTCGGAGTAAATGTTTTACTTAGTTTAGTCTATTTTATTTTAATATATTTTAAATATATTTTATTTTATTCTTTTTGTTTAATAAATATAATTATATTTTTCTCTCTTTTTCTATAGGAATTAGCGATTACCATTTTTTCGTTTTATTATGGAAATTAGGAAAAATATTCTAAACAATTTTAAAGCACTTAACGCCAAGGCGTAAATTAATATGCTATTTTACTTCGTTATCTGTGTGATATATGAGATATATTTTTCTTTCTCATATATACAGTACGAGAATTAACGTTTCCCTTTAGTCTCCTAAGGAAATTAGAAAAATGGATATTCACAACACCATTGGTTTCAAACACTTAATGTCAAGGAGCAGATAGACTATTCTATTTTGTTTTTCCCATGAAATAAGCATACCTTTTTCTTTCTTTCTTTCTTTCTTCGTGGTGGCCCTTAAAACTTACCTAGTCAATAGCCAGTAGTTTGTCTGAAGGCATAACGTTGCGTAGCAAACAACTCGGTTCGACACGTGCCAATATACCTACCTTCCGAATAGAATTCGAAGTCATTTTTTTTTATTTTCATGATTTCATGGAAAGTTATTTATATATATATATATATATATATATATATATATATATATATATCTTAGCTTCTGTACTACTACTACTACTACTACTTATCTCCCCAAAATAAGCAAATCGCCTTTTTGAGTACTTTCTTCATCATATTTTATTGAAAAAGTGTTATGAACGAATTCAAAATAGAAAGATTTCCTTCGGCCGGGTTTGAACCCACGCCAAAAGCAATTCTTATTAGCAGCCTTCAGCGCTAGCACGCACAGCCACGAGGACAGATAGAACACGCGTATGATTTTTGTTATATACAGAGGTATAGGCTACGTAGCAAGATACGGATAACGCCAACCAATCAGAATCGTGTATTTAGTTACTACTTCCGGTAGTACTTTCCCGAGCAAGTTCTCAAGAACCTAGTCCAAGCTAGAGGTTAACTATGTCAATAAAATTCATTTCAAACAGTTCAGCCATTTTTCGTTATGATAGACAACGTATTTTTCATTTTTATACTATGTAGATATACGTTAATATTATTGTTACTGTCTGTTCCACGATAAAGTCCTTTAGGCTAAAGGAGACGGATCATCAACAAAACTAAGGTCATTTAAAGTAAAGTTTTAATGATCTCCTAACGAAAATCACACGAACCACAGGCGCACATGCAACCATTACACCAACAGGAACGGTTAGGGCCCCTTTAACTGTGTCATAGACATTTTCATTTCCATCGTGTCCAGGTTTGTTCGGCCATACCGGATCACGGGTCTGACTGATTCCAGGTAATGAAATTCTTATCCAGTTTCATTACTGTTTCCCAATAACAAATGTATCACAAGATTTGTTGCAACCCAAACGGGTAAGAACTGACTGTGGTCAGATACTTTGTTCTAAAAGCGGAGTTCAGTTACCGGCAAGATCTCATGTGGTTTGGATCCCACGTTAAGCTGTAGGTTCGTGTCTCATATAGCCTCGCTGCTGGGTGGGACGCTAAAATCAAATCAACTACTATAACTAATAACAGACATTCTACAAAGAGCTCTGCAGACCATTTTCTTCATAATAAATATTTTTTCATTTCAAAGAGAGCAAACATAAATGTATAATTACAAGCATTGTGTTAAAATCTTCGGAAGTATTCAGAAACCTAAGAAAACAAAACAAAAAACAAGAAACAAACAAAAAGAAAAACGATCTGATGTATGAACTTCTACCAAAGGCTACTTTTAGCATTATTCAATTTGATCAGTTGATACATTTGCTAATAAAAAGTTGACGTTACATGTTCTCCCTGAAATATACGCAAAGGAGAAAATACCTTTTGACCAAAGATCCGGCTTTAGATTGGTTGATTTATATAAAAAGATAATTCTTTCAGGAATTATTCCTTAATTCTTTAAGGAAGCAGGAATTCTTTCAATGAGCCACTATCGCTAGTGAGTTTGTAACACACTATTATAACCATGGGATTCAAACTTGTGTTGCGTTATCCAAGGTTTAAAGTTCTTAACATATTTCAGATTCTATCGAGAATCAAATTCAAGGTGTATATTTCAAGGTGAAGTGTTCCTATCTATTCAAGAAACTTGTATTTCGGCATCTACTGGCAATATTATCGCTAACTTCAAACACCTTGCATTCCATTGCAGTTTATTTTATTATAAAGCATTGCTTACTTCTATTATAAAATTGTTCATAATATTTGTCATATTATTTTCGATATTTTTAGGTATATATATATATATATATATATATATATATATATATATATATATATATATATATATATATATATATATATATATAGTTTCATTTCTTTATATAATGAAATGTAATCCCATAGTGAAAATTGGAACAATAATCTCTGTTTTGTTAAGGACTAAACAATGAGAATTTTATATATAAACGAAAAAAAATATTTAGTTCCAGAAATAGGAATGATGGAAGTCAATGTGCTGATCACACACAAAACAGCTGAAATCCATTTCCTTGACCATAGCTATTTATGGACTACAATTGAAGAGAATTCAATTTATTTTGAGCTGTAATCTTATTCATAGTTTTTATTAACAGTCAAATTTAGAAGTTTTACGCTTTAAAATTCTACTTCATTTTTTCGCTTGAGAAGAAATCAATAAATAAATTCTTGCAGAATATCGAATAATACCTTGAACTGTAACCATATGTGTCTTTCTACTAGATTCCTACCTGATCAATAATAAAATAGAAATAAAAAATAGCGGCAAGAAGATTCGAACACGGGTCGCGGAATGGGAATTCTGCACGGATCCAATGAGCTACGTAATAAGATACACGAAATATCTACGCTATAAATATTTAGCAATAATCGAACTTTTTTCCCTTTTATTAAGTTTTACGATATTTCTATAGTGTCTTGGATGAACTGCAAAGATATAGATCATGCAGTTATCGATTTGGTTAGGGATCGAGCTTTAAAAAGCTTTAAAACATTTAATTAAATCGCAGTGTGGTAGCAAAGAATGTGTACCGATTTCATTTCCGTGGTCAGGGGCAAAAGATAGTATCCCACGGAAAATATACATTTTCTTATGTGACATAGAATATATCACTTGGTAGCAGGGGAGTAGCCAGGATTTGATTTCAGAAGGACCGCTGGCTAAATGTTCATTTGGGGTGTGTCCGGGGGTTCAACCCAAGAAAAAGTTTGAACAAAAACGTAATTTTAGGAATTATATTAACAACTTTTACAAATGTCGGGCGTTCCAGAATTCCTGGCTACGCCACTGCTTGGTAGCATGCATTGTTCCTGATCATAATCAGTCTGTTCACTTCCACCTTCAGCCATAATTTTATTCTTCCAAGCCAAAAAGAATGCCTTCGTTCTACGCATTTGGCGCTCTTGAAAGTAAAATTATGGTATAATTAAACGTGAGATTTTGCCATTTAAATGTAAATTTATGTTCCTTACTGACCAAAATAAATCTTAAGGGCGCAATCTGCTTCCAAAGCCCCGTGTGAGTGCTTCCCTCTGTTCCCAATAGACAATTTAGTTTAGGTATTTTCTGCAAAACTATTCGCGAGATATAGAATTTCATACTCTGTACTTCTGTTTACTTGGTACGGGAATTCATAGAGTTGGAAATAATTCGTTTGTGTAAGTATAATTATGCATAACAGCGATGAATAAATGTTTTGTGTTGCTGAAAATGTATGCAAATTGTTAGGAAATTTTCTAGAGAGGTGGAAAATATTCTTCTTAGGCTGGGACAACAGTAATTAAGTTAGTGCCAAGGAAAGAAAAACTAGAGACGGGGAATTTCCCTAGCTTCCCCCTACAAATACATCACTGGTCGTAACGAACGCTTTTCCTGACGTATGACTGTCTGTGAATCTTTGTGGCTCTATGGATAAGTGAGCAAAGGTGAGGCTTCGTAATAGTGGGGTTTAGGGATCAAGTCCGGTCGAGGGAAGTTGGTATTTTCCCCATTGTTCGTTCACTATATCTTAAGATGTTTCTCTCCCTCCCTAATCATCTGATGCTCCCAACTGAGTTCTCCACTTGAATTCAACAATTGGTAATGGGATGCTCTCAGGTTCGGGTGAGCTTTTACATGTCTACTTACAAAATCAAAATTTGCGACAAAATATGGATGCTATCCGATCATTTTGTCTCAAATTCTGAATTTGCACATGTGAGTGTATTTCTGCTTCATAATATTTGGATTTCCCATTTTTCTATGTTCTCAGTTGTGACATAAGATGACTTGGGAGCAAGATTTCAAATCATAAAAGCGGTATACCAATGGGCTTACTCTCGCTAAGCATTTGATTAAAATTATATGTTTCCATACTGTAGGAGGGGTGCATTCGCTCTTCCTACACCTCCCATGAAGTGACAGAATATTCTTTCAGGTTCTGCAAAGTCATTTCAGATCAAACGACTTAAAGAGACTTAAAGAACGACTTTCATTTTTTGTTGCACTTTATCTTCACTAATAGGACAAATATCAAGTAATATGTTTGCGGTAAGAACTACACACCTGAGATTCATCTCATCTTGGAGAAATGATGCTGTAGACGGTAGTGGGAATTTCGCCCAAGTGTACGGGAATTTTCAGTGCCTGGCGATTATGCCACCCGCCTTCTTTTAAAGCTAATTCGGTTGCAATACTTCCCGGCAAATGCTTCGGACTCAGCTGGTGGAGACTTTAGCTGTAAATCTCCATATGGCTGTACCATCCAGAAGTGTCCCCCACTGTACAAAGTCTTGTTAGTAAATACTCCATAGTATGTGACACATTTCTTTAATGTTCCACTAACCAGTACTTTTAAAGTTGATTGCTTCTACTATATTATTATTATTATTATTATTATTATTATTATTATTATTATTATTATTATTATTATTATTATTATTATTATTATTATTATTATTATTATCTTAGGACTAGCAGATGGTCGAACATGCTACTATGCGCAATATTTTGTCTTCATCCTGAGTCTTTAATATAGAATTAATCCGATATCCAAAATCGCGAATTTCTTGAGCATTTTTGTGAACCACCTTTCTTACTTTTTAGATTAAGTATCAAAAAACGTTAAAACAAGATACAATGGTTTAACATTTGAAATGCGAAGTCGAAATAACTACTTCCGAGAAATCCCGAGATATATAGCCTACATAATCCCGAGATATATACATAATTATAATAATTGCAATCCCCACCCCTTTTCTTCAATTCTAGGTCAAATATTAAAAATATTCACCTCCATACATTATTTAGTACAGACGAAAATTTTACCTGAACATTTCTGCACAAACGATGTATAAACGATCGCGAAAATTTGTGGTTCAATCGAACATGGTGGGGCTACCACTTAGACAGCTCCCCTTAGTTTTCGTTCTGCCGACGCCCCTGATAGCGTAGAAACAAAACTTTCGCCTGCCCATTTCTGTACAAACGATGTACAAACGAATGCGACAATTTGTGATTGAATTGGACATGGTGGGGGGCTATCATTTAGACAACCACCACTTTGTTATCGTTTAGGCGGCGCCTCTAATTGTGTACAAACGAAAATTTCATTGCATATTTCTTTACAAATGATGTTCAAACGATTGCGACAATTTGTGATTGAGTTGGACATGGTAGGGGGTCCTATCATTTAGACAGCCCTCCACTTTATTTTCGTTCTGACGGCGCCCCTGATTGTGTACAAACGAAAATTTCGCCTGCACATTTCTGTACAGACGATGTACAAACGATTGAGACCATTTCCGATTAAGTATGAAAAGGTGGGGGGCTGTCTGAATGGACGTTATTAGTGTCAAATCCATAGTTTTCGCTGTCGCTGAGATCAATAACTGATACTCCAATCGCGTTAAAAGGGGGCACAGTGGCTCAGTAGTAAAGCGTTCACCTCCAGTGCTTGGGGTCCCTGATTTGATCTTATCTCGAGCCGTGTGGACTTTGTGGTGGACAAACACCGTGTTCTTGGTTTTTCGGAGTTCTCCCATTTCCTTCCACTTACTTCATTCCACCATTTTCATTCATCTCTCATCGTCACTGTCTCCTGTAGCCTAACCGGCATAAACGTGGGACGTTAAACTTAAATATTTCATTTTTTTCGATCGCATTAACTTATAAAATTACCTTATTCGGCTGCGGGACGCGGTTACCGGGGAGGATACCGAGACATGTAAAAATAATACAAACTAACCGATGTTAGTATCCAATCCATAGTCGTCGAGGTCGCAGAGCTCAATGGTGAAACTCAAGATCGCGTTTACTTTGAAATTTAGCCTCCATCAGCTAAGGAACGGGGGCAACAATAGAGGGGTTATCGAGACAGGTAAAGATAATCCACAATGAGCCATATTAGTGTCAAATACATAGTTTCCGCGGTCGCTGAGATAAATCGTGAAACTCTGATGGCATTAACTTTCAAATTTACCGCATTCGGCTGCGGGCCGCGAATCACCGGGGGGCGGGAGATACCGGGACATGTAAGAATAATTCAAAATGACCGATATAAGTGTCAAATCCATAGTTTTCGATGTCGCTGGCGTGATTGGTGATACTCCCACAGGCGCTGATTTCCAAATACAGCCCCATCGGCTGGAGACCCGATGCGTCAAGGGTCTCATGGAGCGCTTACCACTATATTTAAAAGTAGTAGAAAATGACTGATATTTTCTTCCTTTCGTTGTGCAGTTTGTTTATATAGATATTGTATCTGACCAATGCGAAGAATGGGTATTTCAGCTTGTTAGAATATATAAGAAATTTTTAGAAAATACTGAACGTATTTCAAAAATTCTTTCGCTGTAGGAAAACTTACCTAATGACAGTAATGATACTCTATATCTTATCCCGAAAAATGAGCCACTGAAGCTGGGGGCGTTGTTTTTGTTTCAATATATATAACAGATTTTTTCATAAACTAATGAACCATTTTTGAAAATTCTTTCGGTTGGAAAACTTGTCTAACGTCGGTGATGATAAGCTACATTTTTCCCGGAAAATGGGTCCTCGGGCACTGGAAGCGCCATATTTTATTTATTATATACCTAGGTATATATGATTTAAAAGATAAACTATTCAACCGATTTCAACAATACAGAAAAACACGGACACTAAACATTAACACGAAGTTAAAAAATGTATTTGGTTGATCTACTGTAATGGATGTTTTACAGCTTCGTGCGTCCTTTCACTACTTACGGTAGTATACAATCTGGGTTAGTTACCTTTTTCGCTGGCTTATTTATTGCCTGTGCTCTCTCATATCTATCTGAGAAACCGATAGGCTATCCACGCAGTTATCAAAATTACTAATTCCATTCCCATAGGTATGCATTCTTTATACTCCTCCTTATGTACACCCAACTAAAATAGTCTGCAAAACAGTCGACTATCTCTTTGACAGACATCTCGATATCAATATTTTTTGGCAATGAAAATCATTCCCCTTCCTTGTTGTTGAATAATGTATTGGAAATAAAGAGAAATAAAGCTGCTGAAAGAAGCTGATACAATGAGTGATATCAATAAAACGGAGAAGTTACTCATTATTCCCAATTTTGTAGTAGTTACTCGCATTGGTATCAATAAAAAGAGAACTGAGCACTAGTCGTCTCGGATGACCTCGGAGAAGCCCCGCCCTTTTGAAATGACCACACCTCTATTCTCGAGCCAAGTAACTGCTGCGCGTTTGATATCAATAAAAATCAAAGACTCCTCTGTGATGCTAGTAACTTCTCCAAATTTGTGGAGCAAGCTAAATAGGTGACTCCGTGCGAAATATGGCAGAGTATATGATTGTTTTGCTACGTAGAAAAACTTATAAACTGCATTGAAATGTTGCAAATGGAGATTACAAAAAATATTATAGGTTCATGAAAGAAAATGAGTGGTAAGCACAACATTTTTTTAGGAGAATCAACCTAAATTTTGAGGTGGTGCACTACGTAATAACGAAAAGATACGGGTTTTCTTGCGTTACGTGAGTAATCCGGGATTCCAGGTCGGAATGTCAGGGGATTCTGATGTGGCTCAAAGTACTGTGTCTATGACTACTATAAGTGTAATGGATGCGATTATTGCGAAATCTGAAAATTGATTGTTTCCGGAAGTGTGCGTAATATGCAAACAGCAAAGACAGAGTGGAAAGATCAATATACATTTCCGGGTGCTATCGGAGCACTTGACTATACACACGTGGCAATAAAGAAACCTAGTATTTTGGGGACGAATACACTAATATGAAGTGCTCATTCGTGGCTAAACGGTTAGCGTACATGCCTTTGGCATGAGAGACCCGCGTTCGATTCCCGACGGGAGCTCATGGCGTTCGGATTCCACGTTGATAGGAAGTGTGTATACATGAGAATGTATTTTTTTATGCCAAGGCGCAAGGGGACACGTATGGTGCGGAAAACGCAATCGGATGGACGTGCTTTATGATGTGACCGACTGGACTTTTTTGAAAAAGGAAACAAAGGGGCCTGATTTCGTTCTTAAAGCCAAACAATCTACAAAGACCTTGGACAACACGTGATATGCGCTTGTCGTGTTAATATTGATGTTGCTGGATTCGAATCAACATCCATCAGCTCCAATAGATTTGTTCTCATGGTTTCAGTGTTACTTTCTTGTTTCCCTTTATTTCTTTTTTTTCTTTTTTTTTTTTTTTGTTTTATTCTCGCTCGAATATTAAAGATTCTCTTTTGGATTTGTGTCTCTCGTAGATGTATTTGATATTTCGTTGCATTTCGCTGTACTTGCCTTCAAAGCTTCGGCTTTTCTTCGTTTAGTTTCTGGTAACTTTGACTTCGAAAGTACCACTGGAAAATCTTTTATAATATCCACAAATGCACTTTGATTGAAACTGTCGTTGTTACTTGTCCCTTCCATGGCGTCTAGGATACTGCGCCATAGGTTACCCACAACGAAATGACCGCCCAACAGATGGTAGAAATTAGTAACCACTTCTTTTAGTGATACGACTCAGTGCTACGTGCAGAGGAAGCGCGAGTAAACGTTCATAAATCTGGAGCAGACTAGACCTCAGTAGTGTCTTGTTTTGTTGATACGAAATTGAGGGAGGAGATTACTCCAGGTGTAGTTACTCTGATTCTCGAGCAGGACTTCTCAGGAGTAGTTACTTATTTTTATTGATATCACCCATTGTCTTACAATATGTAAAGATAGGTGCTGTATGAAGACTCAATTTTAATACATGACTGCCATATTGGCAAAGTTAACAGAACTATTAAGCGCTTCGATTTGCTAAAAGTTTGTTTGATGATTTATCAATGATGAAAATAAAATTCTACAAAATTCCCATATAGATTGAATTATTAAAGTCTGAAACCTATGCAAAGAAGAATTTCAACAACGGTCATTTTAAGAAATCGTGGTAGTATTTGTTAACCATATATACGTGGGTTTGTTTACGTGTGAAACGTTATTTTATTCTTAACCAATTGCAGCAGAAGAAAAACACAACCCTATGTCGAGGGCCATTTTGGAAATGGCGATCATATTTCAGTTCTATCGAGAAATTTGAGTGGCTTCATATCAGTTTTTTCTTTTACCTGCTTATACGCAAAAGGATTTATTTGCTTCATTAAGTGTTGTATTTTAACATTCTCATATAAGAATGTCGCTCTATTAAATCTCCATATTAGGAAATATCAGCTATACATACGTAGGTTTCAAGTCGTTGGAAAGCCTTTTTTATTCTTTGCCAATACTTAGAGAGAAACGTTAGAGAACTCTGACGTAAATTAAGTTATATGCAAATATGTGTGAAGAAAGTCTCGGAAGGAGGTCATTTTGAAAATAGTGGTCAGTTTGGATTTCTAGTAAGAAATTCGAGTGGCTTTATTTCAATTTTTGACCAATATGTTTTGGTACCTACTTATATGTGAAAAGATTTAAGCACAACACGCTACTTAACTGTGAAATTATGATTAAATTTAAATGAAATTCAAATGTTTTAATTTTAAAAAATGACTAGTGGGGGAAATAGGTGATATATATATATATATATATATATATATATATATATATATATATATATATATATATATATATATATTTGGTCTAGGAATTAATTCGTGCGGGTGGACAAGAGATGGCGCAACGAACGGAGCGTCCCACAGTTCCGTGTATCCACACATGTGTTGCAAACCCCTGTCATCGCGTATCGTTCGTAGTATAGGGCAGTGGATTAAAGTGTCAACAACACCAGTTTGTAGTTAAGTGAACATGGCGCAATTTGTGCCTGATAAAGTGTTTTTGCGGGGTGTCCTGCTGCATTACTTTAACATGCAAAAAAGTGCGACTGAAAGTCATCGTATTTTGGTGGAAGTGTATGGTGACCATGCTCTAGCTGAGCGAACGTGTCAGAAGTGGTTTGCACGGTTTAGAAGTGGTGATTTCGGCTTGGCAGACCAAGAGCGAGCTGGACAGCCAAAAAAATTTCAAGACGAAGAATTGACAGCATTGCTCGAGCAGGATTCGTGTCAAACGCAGGAACAACTTGCAGCAGCATTAGGCGTTGATCAAACAACAGTCTCCAAACGCTTGAAACCCATGGGAATGATTCAAAAGATGTCACATTGGGTTCCACATGAATTGAAAGACAGAGACGTTGAAAGACGAGAAACCATTTGCGAATTGCTGCTTCAACGACAGAGCAGAAAGGGGTTTCTGCATCGAATTATTACGGGTGATGAGAAGTGGATCCATTACGAGAACCCTAAACGAAAAAAGGCCTGGGTGAAACCAGGTGAACCAGGTCCATCACAACCTAAACGAGATATTCACTGTGCAAAGGTTATGCTGTGCATATGGTGGGATATGAAAGGTGTGGTGTACTATGAGCTGCTGCAACCGGGTGAAACTATGAATGGAGAACGTTATCGACGACAATTAATGCGTTTGAAGCAAGCTCTGGCCACAACACGACCAGAATGGGAGAACAGACATGATAAACTTATTGTTCAACATAATAACGCTCGCCCACATGTCGCAAAACCGGTCAAAACCTATTTAGAAAATGTCGGATGGGAAGTTTTACCCCACCCGCCGTATTTACCAGACGTTGCTCCTTCGGACTACTACTTGTTCGATTGCATGAACAACGATTTGATTGGACAGCGGTTTACTTCTTCAGAAGATATCGAAACATGGGTCTCTGACTGGATCGCTTCCAAGGATGAGGACTTCTTTCGCCACGGAATCCGTACATTGCCTGACAGATGGGCGAAAGTGGTGGCTAGCGACGAACAATATTTTTCTTAAGGTATTTATGTATTTTGTGTTTGTACTACAGCTTCAATGTGTGCGTACCAACCGCACGAATTAATTCCTAGACCAAATATATATATATATATATTTGTTAATAAACACGACTAGTTTCCTTCTTCACTTTCCGCATACCTTACGCACAACCTGATACTTCCCCATTCATTGAACTCCCAAGTCATCATTTTGCAGCCAGACAAAACCACGGAGGACACATCAACTAGGGGTATTCGCCACGAAGTTTAGGAAGGTGCAGGATCATCGGAAGCAAGTAGATCCTACCATTGAAGGACGACCCACTCCATGTCCCGACAATACCATTCTGCCGGTTCATCGCCCCAGACACATTTTGAGTTTGACATCTAAGTAGTGACATGAAAGTGTAGAAGAGTATCATGGTAAAAGGTGCATCATCGCAGAGAGGACTCGAAGCCCCTAGCAGTCCAGCAGGATTAAGATCCAGTTGTTAGCTGATTCCAGAACATCCAGGCTCCACCGGGGAAAACCATTCATTATCCAGACGACCAGGACGACACCAGTGTAATGGGATTTGTCAGGTTAGTGCTCATCGTTTATCTTTTAATCATAATCATAGTATCAGATTCATGAATGGTTTTCCCCGGAGCAGCCTGGATGTTCTGGAATCAGCTAACAACTGGATCTTAATCCTGCTGGACTGCTAGGGGCTTCGAGTCCTCTCTGCGATGATGCACCTTTTACCATGATACTCTTCTACACTTTCATGTCATTACTTAGATGTCAAACTTAAAATGTGTCTGGGGCGATGAACCGGCAGAATGGTATTGTCGGGACATGGAGTGCGTCGTCCTTCAATGGTAGGATCTACTTGCTTCCGATGATCCTGCACCTTCCTAAATTTCGTGGCGAATACCCCTAGTTGATGTGTCCTCCGTGGTTTTGTCTGGCTGAAAAATGATGACTTGGGAGTTCAATGAATGGGGAAGTATCAGGCTGTGCGTAAGGTATGCGGAAAGTGAAGAAGGAAACTAGTCGTGTTTATTAACAAATATATGATTACAGAAGCTGTCTGGAAATGTTCAATTTTAATAAAAGGTTTTTATTCCTATGGATTTTAAAGAGAGTTCATGATTCTGTGCAACATAGCCGCAATTTAATAAATAATTAAATTTGGCGAAATAATTTAAAAGTTTACACAGTTATCTATCAATCATGTCACTATGATTACACTGGTACTTCACATTATATGCAAAAATGTAAGAAGTAAGCCTGAAGAAAGAGGCAATTTTGGAAGTGGCTGCAATATTAGATTTCGAGTGAGAAATTCAGCTGGCTTCATAACAGTTTCTGAGCAGCATTTGGGTACCTACTTGTATGCAACAGGAATTATTTGCTTTATTAAACCAGTATTTTGGTCCTTTCTTATGGGAAAGCCGCTGTATTACAAGTCATATTAGAAAATGGCGGCCATAATTATTACGTTGGAGAGGTTGTTTCATTCTCTACCAACACATAAAGAAAAAAGTTTTAAAATTCTAATATAAATTAGGTATTTGAATAAATGTGTGAAAAAAATCTGGAAGAAGGGGCCATTTTCGAACTGGCGGTCCTTTGGGATTTCTAGTGAGAAATTCGGGTGGCTCCTTTTCACTTTTGACTGGAATTTGGATAGCTACTTGTGGACAAACGAATTTGTTTCATTAAATGCAGTATTTTGATCCTGTTGTACTGAGATGCAGCTGTTCTAGTTTGCACTGTCCTTGAATTGCCTCACTGTGAAAATGTCACAGAAGTAAGACAGAACTTGGAAATAAGAAAGAAGTTGAGGTAGGTACTTCTTGGCCCGGTATGGAGGCAACATTTTGCATGTAGTTTTTACGTTTCATTTGGTTCAGTGGATTACAGATGACATGACATTATACGTAAGAAAACTGTTTATTTCACCCTTATTTTTGGAAGAGCATAATGTGTCATGAGAAGGTCGGCGGCTACAAGAGGGCAGGGCAATGGCATGGACAGCTCCACGTTGGCACTGTGACAGCAACCATCACTCAACCAATCATCGGAAGGGGCACGGTGGCTTAGTTGTAGAGCATTCACCTCTGGAGCATGAGGTACTTGGTTCGATCCCAGCTCACACCAAGTGAACTTTGTGGCAGACACTTCGTGTGCGTGGGTTTTCTCGGGGTTCTCCCATTTCCTCCCACTTTCTTCATTCCAACATATCATTCGTTTCTCAACTCCGTCTCTTTTAGCCTAGCCGGCATAGCCTTGGGACGTAAAGTTTAAAGATTTCGTTTTATTTCATTTGAACCAATCATTGGCTCCCAAGTGGGTTCTGCTCCTGAAACGAGTCAGACTAGCCTCGGACACCAAAGCTGGCACCACAAACTGTACGCAGCCATATGTAGAGACTCGCCGTCAGCACCTGTAATTTCACTCATGGGGTTGTTGACAAGATATTTTCATATGTGGTATTCACACTTTCATACATAAACATATGAGGTGAGGGTGGTTTGTGTCAGATGTTGATCGGATATATTATATAGAAACTTTCCGGAATTTCTTACATGAAGGCACTGGCGGATCCACGTGAGAGGCGGAGGGGAACCCCCCTGAAGTTCAATTTGTCTTTTTTTTAACATCCAGCATTTATCTTTGGGAAATACCAATATGGTCTTTTAGTGACCGATTCAATGTGTGTGACAAGTCTAGCGGAGTCTAATAAAACACCTACTAGTACTTAATACAGACATATTTTAATTTTGAATACTTCTGTCCCTAGTTCCTTGCGGTAGCCACCATAAGCCTCAAAGGAGCAATAATATGATTCATTCGTTGAATGGACAGCTGCAGGAAGGAGGAAAAGTCGGCTCACTCTCTGAACTAAAAATGTATATTTTAAAATTGTGTCCTAAAAAATGGATATATAAATGGAATTCAAAATCAAGACGAACTCAAAAATGTTTTTGAAATTGCTTTTTTAAAGTTATATACTCTATTATACATGATATTTGATATGCTTGTTTAACGTCAAACGATTTTGCCAGGATGGCTAAAGGAGACGTGGTTCTACAGATTTTGGTGGAATCCGAACCACTTTTTTTCGTGCAACTGAACCCCCATTGGGAATCGACCGCGGAATCACGCACACCAAAGCAAAGTGTGTTAGCCAGTGGGCCAAGCGGGGGTCCATATTATATCTGAGATGAAAATTAAAGAACTAGTTAAACATACATTTTTCTCAATTGATAATTTCGTTGAAAGATGAGAATTTTTCAAAATTAAATTTTAATTAGCATTTTTTCCCCGAACATCTGATATTATCAAATAATATTGCCAGTTGGTATGTTAAAGGAAATATAGTTTGTGTGCAGTAATGAACGGAAACATCACTTTGGTTTTACGTTTCTGATATTTCGTTCATTTTATTGCATGCTTTACTAATCGTTCAGTGGATTTCATTTTCTTTTTAATTCTTTATGCATTATAATGGCTTATATTTGATACTATATAATTTTAATTCATGTACAATATTTCTATTGAGTTTGTGTAACAGAAAGTATAGTATTTTATTTTTGTTATTACATTATTTGCCGTATTTTATTGAACAAATTGTGCATTTACCTTCACGGCGACTAGTGATTTATATGGATAAGGAGTATATATTATATTCATACAGGATTTATATTCACAATTCATTTCTTCCCAAGTAGAAAGAAAGCTTTCGGCCAGTTAGCCCGTGCTTGGATTTTGACTTTCTACGCTTGCACTTTCAGCGCATGCTTTTGTACAATCTGCCTTTTGTTGTGCTTGCAATGGGTGCTTTAGACACTTCGCAGAGCGTTATATCATCGCGCTAGCGTAAAATGTTTGTGTCAAGGTTGAATGGAAAACTGAATGCAAGGTTGCGCCCATGTAACTTCGTTACTGGGATCCAGCTTACAGCATACTTGCATGCTTTCCAATCTAACTCGATGCAAGCTTGGTCGACTTGCAATGCAAGCTTACAGCAATCGGTTTTCAAGTTATTTCTTCTGCTAGGGTTTATACGTTACTATTGTAGGTTATCTTCGAACCGCTCGTCGCTCCGGGTTCCTCTTAGTAGTACAGTACAAGGTTTAAATGCAGTAATGATTAGTATTATGCATTAGAAGGTGTATTCATTTCACTCTTCTATACAAGATCTATATGCCCTTGAGCGAGGAGGTCAGGTTTCATTTAAGGGGAAAAATCAGAATATTCTTATTTCGGGGAGATTCACGAAATTTATGTTCGTGTAATCACTACTACAGGGAATAATCACGGAGTCACTAAAACATCCTTGTAGTTCAATTTGAATATTACACACACACACACACACATATATATATATATATATATATATATATATATATATATATATATATATATATATATATATATATCAATTTTCAATTTGTTGAATTATGCCCTCATATAAACAGAAATTAAAGCAATATGAAATGATTGCTTCCCTATATTTTGGTCCACTTGAACACTGTATGCCATATACTATTTAACATCATTTATAATTATAATTAATCATTATATTATTTTTAAGCTACCAAGTAATGTACATAGAAATGTCATAATATATTTTGTTATTTCTTGACGTTGGGTATTATTCTTTATGCATGCATACTTTTGTTATCTGTTTTTGCGTACACCGAGCCTGTCTTTTTTTCAACTCTTGTCCCGCAATTGTTATTCAAAATACGATGGGCATTCAATAAGTAAAGAGACAAATTGCTATAGCTCAATAAAGATTTATTTCAATCTTTCAAAACTAAGGCTATTTTTCAATATATCTCCCTTTACAGTTATGCATTTGTCCCATCTTTCGTGCAGCTTCCTAATTCCATTGGCGAAGAAATCTTTCGATTTACCCCGAAGCCACCTTTGCACCGCTGCCTTAACTTCCTCATTGTTAGCAAATCTTTTTCCACGTAGGGCGTCTTTGAGTGGTCCAAACAGGTAAAAATCAGATGGAGCGAGGTCTGGGCTGTAAGCAGGATGATGCAAGACCTCCCAACCCAATTCTTGAAGCTTATCGCGGGTCAGCTGGGCTGTATGAGGGCGGGTGTTATCGTGCAGAAGAATGACTCCTTTTGACAAGAGTCCACGTCGTTTGCTCCTGATAGCTGGTTTAACTTTGTGTTCTAGCATCTCAGAATAGTATACGCTATTGATAGTTCGCTGATCTTCAAGGAAATCGCAATAGATTGGACCCTGTGAGTCCCAAAAGATGGTAAGCAGCACTTTACCACCGGAAGGTTGAACCTGGAATTTTTTGCGAACTGGAGAGCTAATGTGTTTCCACTCCATACTCTGCCTTTTGGTCTCAGGGTCTTAGCGATGGATCCAGGCCTCGTCGCAAATCACTATTCTTTCAAAAAAAGCGTCTCCTTCAATCAAACTTCGTTGCGTTAAGGCTTGACAAATGGAAAGCCTTGATTCTTTATGAGCGTCTGTAAGCTGTATGGGAACCCATCTGGCACACGTTTTTCTGTACTTTAAAATGTTCCTAATGACATTGTGAACAGTTCCAACACTTACTTGAACTTCCTCAGCTATCATTTCAACAGTAATTCTTCTGTTATCACGAATAAGTCCGTCAATCCTCGATTCCAACGAAGAACCAGAAACTTCCACTGGACGTCCACATCGGGGTTCATCACCTACACTTGTTCGGCCACTTTTAAACCGATCAATCCACTTGTACACATTCGCACGGTTCATACAACTGTTACCGTACTGTCTCAACATTCCAGAAAAAATTTCACTTGGTTTTACACCTTCTGCGACTGAAAACCTAATGACTGAGCGCTGTTCTTCTAAGGTGCAATCTTCTAGAGGTCTTGCCATGATGAATTGATATTTTTGAAGTTATGTTGACATCAAATTACGAAACAACAGATCAGTGCATATCCCAAGGTTGCCAGCTAACACCCCTGAGCAAAAAAAAAAAAAAAAAAAAATGATTAGTGTTAAAAATATAGACTTTGTCTCTTTACTTATTGAATGATCCTCGTATAAATGATTAGAGAAAATTGTACATTAAAATGAACACCATCGTCAATATAGTATTTTGATTTGTCCACGACAGGCTACTGTGCAAGACAGCGCATCTGATATATCGCAGTGACTACGTGTGAAGTGAATCATGACCAGGGCCGGCGCGAGGGGGGGTCGAGCCGTGCCATTGCCCTGGGCGGCAAAATTTGAAAAAGAAAAGAATACTATCAAAATATAATGCTTTGTAATAGGCCCACATGGAGAAATAAAATTGCATTTACCTGAGAATGTAATTGAACTTACTTAACTCACATTCGAAATAATACTCACTCAGGAAATTCGGAACATTCTTATTCATTTTCAATTATAAACTACTAGCCACAGGTGTCTCGTTCAAGATTTCTCTTGCAATGACGTAGATAAGATTTTCAGTTAGGGTGGATAAGATTATCAAGGTTTCTTTTATATTATTTTTTCTATTTAGCAATATTCTAACGTTTCACTCCAAGTATGCAAAAGGTTCACTTCCACTTAAGGCAGGCCGTTCTAGCCCACAGCTTCTAGAGACATTTAGGTTCTAGCAGCAAGTTGTGAACCAATTTACTGAGCAAATAACCAACTTCCGTTTTGTACAAATTACATACAGTAATGGAGAATGCCTTGCAAAAAATTTTGAACGTTTTTTTTTTTTTTTTTTTTTTGTTTCGTACCGGTAACAGACATCACTAGTCTAGGACTCACAGAAGTAATAATTAAACAGCTGAAGGAAATGAACATTCCTATCGAAGACATGAGGAGCCAAGGGTACGACAATGGTTCCAATATGAAAAGCAAACATTCAGGTATACAGAAGAGAATTTAAGCAATAAATTCCCAAGTCTTCTATGGTCCTTGTGGTAGTCATTCACTAAATCTTGTCTCAAGGATGCAATTACAGCATCTCAGTACGCCGTTTCATTTTTTCTACAGCTAAAAAAGTTTATGACTTCTTTTTCTGCATCAGTTTAACACTGAGACATACTTAAGGAATATATTAGTAGTCTCACTTTAAAACTGTTAAGCACCATAAGGTGGAAGAGTCGAATTGATGCTCTGACTCAACTTACTGGTTAGATATCAAATAGGAGAGGTTTATGATACCTTAATTCAAATAAGTAACGACAATAAACAAATAGAATGGTCACCCACAATGTTCTTGTATAGCAAACCAGCCAGCGTGGCTACTTTGCTCACTCGTTACCTGGTATGACATTTTACTCCACATAAACATAGTAAGCAAAAGTGTCCAAAGCATTGATTCTCATGTGTTGATGCAGTTGGGTTTCTTGAAAATGTATTTGAGTACTTTGAGAAGAGAAGAAATTATGCAAAGTTTCAATCTTACTTAGTTGATGCGATGAAGTTGATATCAGCATTAGATATGGATGATCCATGGATAGGTAATACAGTGCATGCCCGAAGTCGAAAGAAGAGACAATTTCAGTACAAGGCAGAGCTATTGAAGATACACAAACAAGATACAATACCGTTTTTATTACAAAGTTCTAGAAGTGATTGTGTTAGCTTTAAGAGAAAGGTTTGAGCAACTTAAACATCACAGCGAGTATTTCGATTTTCTATATAATATAAATAATCTTAAAGATATGCCACCTGAACTTTTGTCTAAAAAGTGTACTAAACTTGCCAGCATTTTAACACACGAATAATCTAAAGATCTTAACCCCAGTGATTTGAAAGACGAACTGAAAGAAGTGTTATCCGCTATAATTAAGCCTAAATGTTCACCAAAAGATACTTTAAAACTAATTAAGGAACATAATTGTGCTCCCAATGTCAGTGTTGCACTTTGGATTTTGTTAACCTTACCGGTAACAGTGGCAAGTGGAGAAAGAAGTTTTTCGAAACTTAAGCTTATTAAAAACTATATACGTTCTTTCATGTCTGAAGCACACTTGAGTAGTCTAGTGGTATCAACAGCACACGAATTGGCTGAAACATTAGACTATGCGAATGTGATAATAGAATTTGCTCATAACAAAGCAAGAAAAGCTTCTTTCAATTAAGGTGTGTTAAATTTATGTCTGCCTATTGTGTTCTAGTACATTATAGAGTTTGGGCTAATCACTTAGTTTTGCCGTAATATCTGATTCAGTATATTATCTTCATATTCCATACTCTATTGGAAACGCTTTTTGATATAAAATAAACTTAAAATTCTTAGTCCTGACTAAAGCATACCTCTTTTATTTTATTTTCTGTATGCGCTGGTGTACATCACAGATATACAGCGAAATCGAGCATACTGAATATTGTGTCATGTATGAAGTCGTTTAAATATTATGTAAGCATTCGAAAGAAGTAGTTCATTTTTTTCTTTACTTTTCTATTTCTTACATGTTTTTAAATGTGGCATATTACTTTCTCGTGACACTTGAACGTCTTCTGTCCAAATAAAGTTTGCGGATTAAAGGGGCGGCATATGAAAGTACCGCCCAGGGCGGCAAAACTACTAGCGCCGGCCCTGATCATGACCGCTACGCCTCCGAAACAGAATTACATATTTAGTTTAAATCTACAGAAAGTATATAATTTCATTTAAAAACACACACAAACACACACAAAATTTCGGGTCCCAAAATGGAAACTGGAAATCAGGTTTACACCTCACTCCAACCTTGGATTCAAATGCGTCCCATTCTTGCAAATTAAAATTCTGATCATATTGAGGTTACGCTCATCCCCCAGGAAGCTAATCACTTCCTTCCCCCAAACGATCATTCTGGATCCGCTAGTGCATTAAGATCTCTGCAATATTTAGCTTTCTAAAACAATCTACGATACCTTAATAAAATGCATTATATTCATTACCACCATCTGCGACTTCTTTCGAATCCACGTGATTGCTCTGCTTAGCCAGCTGAGCAGAAAGCGTTGAATTGTGCGTGACGGCATGTCAGTTAAGACAACACACAATTATGGACTTCGGCTCCACAACTGCTCTCCCACCTTCCTTTCCGCTCGATGACTTAGTTCAAGAGACGTGTTACACTCGCAGCAAATATATATATATATATATATATATATATATATATATATATATATATATATATATATATATATAGATAGATAGATAGATAGATAGATAGATAGATAGGTAGCTACAATGGGTCTATTCCGGACGTTTTCGTTCAGTTTAGACCCCTTTTGCAATGCACGAAAATACCCAAGGGGTCTATACAGGACGAATGGGTCTATTGAGGACCAAAAATGGGTCTAAGCCGGACGATAGGGGTTTAAATAGGACGGAGGGGTCTAAGTAGGACGATCAGTGCTACCAACATACTTTTCTTGAAGTGTTTACTGAAACTTTATAAATTATGCTCATCTGATAGTGATTTGAAGTTTAGTGTTTCTTTTCAGCAGTAAGGCTATTAGACACTTGAATCTAAAGTTTGAGGTGGAATCCGAACTACATTTGTGCGTTCCAATTTCTGTTCTTTTTCAACCGGGAATCAAACTCGGGACCCCACGTACCAAAGTCATGAGTGCTAGCCACTATAGCAACGAGAATAGCAATAAGCATGGCATAAGAGCTTGTGGTAGCATTATAGTATCAAACTACATATATCCATTATATTTCTTCCATCTCATTTGGGATTTTTTTTTTTTAAATTGAGAAATATTATACTAGTTTCCAACTCTACCATTATACCAAGATCACTAAAAGTACAGTCATCCAAGTAAACAAAACACATCTTAATTCCAAGTAATTCGGAATACTTAATAAATAAAAAGATAAATACACAAAAACATTAAAATAGAAACGTAAAACATTAAACACTTGATGCAGCACTTACAATTTGGGACATCTTTTCGGTATAGTTTATAAATATCTTATTGATAAAGTGGTAGACCGCTTATGGTGGCGTTTCATGGTTCGATGGTGGCTAGTGCCAAGTCAGATTTGGGATATAAAAACACCGTGTGCATCGGTTTTCTCTGGATTCTCCCGTTTCATCTATTATCAAGTGTGGGAGGATTCAGTAGCCTCCGTAGAAAAAATCATTTTGGAAGTTCCACTATTTTCACGAAATGTGGTCAAAGTCCTTTTTCAAGTATGATGTTGCAAACTAAATGTGTTTCAACTTTCATAAAACTCAAACCGGTTACAAGTATGTGGAGGAAAGACTATGATGATTATTGAAGTTTAGTATCTCTTTTATGCACCAAGGCTATATAAGACGTAGATCTACAGTGAAAAATGGTATGTGAACGACCATAATACTTTAAAATTTAGGTACTCTTTCATCACGAATCGAACCCATGATCTAATGAACCAAGGACGCGTGTTAATTACTAGACCAGCGAAAAGTTTGGGGAAAAATTAAAAATGTATATATTACATCTTGAAAATTGATCTACCAGCTTTCACAAGAACTAAAAAAAAAAGCGTTTTAGATTAGTCTCATCTTATGAAACAGTAAAGAGATACCTGTAGTATGCATTCAAAGTTCACTACTCTTACGCTTTTGGTAAGGAAAAAATTTAACTTCGGGAAAAAGTATTTTAAATCCATCTAGTGGCAAACAGTTTCTAGTCACCGCGCTCGAATCACCGCAGGCTTCTTAGAGGTACACATAATGATTTATTTATACTTTGTCATTTACCCCACACTTCCCTGGCTACAACCCAATTAAGAATTAGATATTTGGAAGCTTCCAGTTGGATGGATGGTAAGTTAGGCATAAAGCCTAAATGTATATCAAATAACGAAGGGGCACTATTATGTTTGGTTTAAGTTAAACATGAAAGATATATGTCATCTCATTGAACCCGTGCCCTTATATGTGGAAGACATACCATGAATGCGCACTTACAAAAGGGGCCAACCTGTTCCAAAATGAGTGTTTCTTTAATTGACAATTTTGTAATACGAATTTTGATTACTCCCTCAGTAATCACCATAGCTAATAGGATCATTAATAACAACTAGCTTTTTATTTGTGTTAACATTCTCGGATTTACAGATTCTATAATTCAAAGAGAGGATTACAATCATTAGATTGAATGAGTGGAGAATTGCAATATGTGTTATCAGTGACGTATTTAAGATTTCGTTTCGGGAGGGGCTTTGCTAACTTTCGGGGAGGGGGGGGCTTTGCCTGTAAATGTGAAAATTTTGCAAGATATTTACTTTACTTTACTATAGTAAGTAAGATTTCCGAGGGCTTAAGCCCGGAAGACCCTCCTAAATACGCCACTGTGTGTTATTCTTTATATTATTAAAAAATATGATAATTCCAATTCAAAGTAAACATTTTTAATGCACTTAATTTTCCAACTTTAAAAATTTCTAATGTTTCTTAATATGCCAGTATTTACTCTGATTTCTCACCTAAATTTATGTTTTGTGCAGTTTGTGTTTTGAGTATATTCTTCTATAGTTATTTTGCGTTTTTTAAATTCAATTAGTGTCAAATTACTTTAAGTTTAAGGCCACACGAAAGTTCTATGAACAAGAGGAATTGATATAGCATAATTAAATAAAAATATTGTTAAACCTACCCAGGGATTAGTGGCCGCATTGGCTTAGTGGTAGAGCGTTCACCTCTGGTGCTTGGGGTTCCTGGTTCGATCCCAGCTCGCGCGAAATGAACTTTGTGCTGGACAAACACCGTGTACGTGGGTTTCCTCAGGATTTTCCTATTTCCTCCCAATTTCTTCATTTCACCATTTCATTCATTTCTCAACATCACCGTCTCGTTTAGCCTATCCGGCATAACCGTGGGGCATAAAACTCAAGGATTTCATTTCATTTTCTACTCACGGATCAAGGCTGGATTAAGGAGGGCTTAGGGGGCTGTAGCCCTGAGCCTAAAGGCGGATGGGCCCCCCCCAATTTGATCAAAGTCTCAACTGGCTGTCTAAAACGCTTACTTTCAGCTGGTGCATGCCGTGTGTCTAGTTACGAGGAGCAACTCAGGGATTATTCTGCACATGTACAAATTTATCTTTTCTTGAAGATGATACAATGAGAATTTACTGCGTTACTATTCTAAACTGCACCAGCCGACAGCCTTGAAAATTCGAAGTTCCATTTCAAATTCATTTACAAATAACAGGGTCCTGCAAACCTTATATATTTGGGATATGACTCACTCGTTCATTCATCAAAGCTTATAGAATATTTGCTGTAAATGTCGGAACTTAAAATTTGGCAAATATATATCTTTTGTGACACAAGTATATAATAAAAATTCGAAAACTCGAAATTTCCCCTCAAAGAGAGTAAACTAGGGGCCATTTGTGAAATTAAACATTGTAATTTCACTTGTGATATTTTTCTTCAAAATCCATAGGCAACTTCCTGTATATAACAACTAAACATATGCCTCATATATATGATTTATAGTACAGGTAAGGGGAGAAAACTCTAAACTTCCAATTTTCGCCCCTATAAGAGAAAATTAGGGAGAAAAATCCAAAAGCACATATTGTGACATTATAATATTTATGACTTATTTCTATCACAATTTAAATAATTTTGACTATTACGGTGTCGATCTCGTGTTTTGAGACAATTGGAAAACGCTTGAATTGTGAGTTATCAAATCTCTATTTCGAAAGAAATAAACGATAAATAGTATTGGAAGTCTAGGTGTTGCCCACATATTATTGAGCCAAAGTACTTTACTTGGTTTGCTGTAGCCATTTGTTAGTCTTAACCAGAGGTAGATAGATAGGCTGCTTATCCAATGGGTCTATTCGGATCGTTTCCGGCGCGTTTAGACCCATCTTGGAATGAACTACAATATGCAAGGGGTCTAAAACGGACGACTAAATGAAACAACGTTTTCGACTATTTTTCTATACACTGTTATCACTCCCGTTTTAAAAGGCTGAGGTAGCTAGATACCATGAGACAAAAATAGCCAAAACTTGTTACAAATATAGTTTGGCTCACGCTGGTTATAAAGTGTAATCTACATTCTCGATATACTTTACAGTATTTTCATTCTCTCTGTAAAGAAGAAAAGATACTGCAATTATACAGTAAATAGACATGATTTATGGACACTACAGTGCGTCAATGCAAGTTTTCGCTTACTCTCAGCCAGGCCCGTATCCACGGGTGGCCAAGAGGGGGCCGGACCCCCCCTAAATTTTTCTTGGCCCCCTCTAAAATTTTAATTGAAGACTTGCAAAAAAATCTCGATTAATTCTATGTATGAACACTAAGAATAAAATGCAATATAAAAGAGATTATTCCAAGAATTTTTTCCATTTTAACTATTTGACGAACACTTCTAAACATAGTTTAAAGGAGTTAAAGTAAAGTTTATCAGTCTTCTCGAATCTCGATATGAAATTACACAATATATATTGAAGCAAGTTTTCCGAAAAGAAGGAATATGTTCATAATACTTTACGCCACAGTTGTAATAGTGATCTGGGAGGTAGGAGACGAAGTGCTTACTGCAAGCCAAATCATAAAAACAGGAGCAGGAACAAAGCGTTTATCTTTGTCGATTGCTGTAACGGCGGTAGGTTATTGTTATTCTATCGTGTAGTTGTAGTAAATACATGCATTGCAAAATCCTCGTCAACAGCAAACCTTAGATTAACTGTGGAACAATTAGTTGTAAATTGAATTAAGAGCTCCGAGTTCCGTTAAAGGCGATTGATTCTAGTAGGGCCAAATTATTGTGATGTGATATGTAAAACAAGAAATGTGGTGGAACATTCACCGAAGTAATGGTTGCAAAGACTTTCATATGTTTGTTCTCGTAGAAGAATAAAGTTAAGCTAAATTACCTTAATTAGATGAGTAACTGAGCAAGTGAACATATTTAACGTTTAAGTTTAAGGATTAAATTCCGGGTTGTGGAGCCAGGACTAGTAAAAATTTGCAAGATTTAGAGGAGAAATTAAGTAGCAAAATGTTTTGTATTGTACTTGGGGTGGGAGATCCCGTGGAAGTAGCTAGTTTTCATATAAAAACGTTGTAAATTGGAACTATTTCTTAGTCGCGTACGCGTAATAATGTTGTAATTCAACATGAAAGAAGCAGTGATGCTTTTACTCGATACTAGATGGGTGCAGCGTTTTACTTACATTGAGAAAATCTGTTCTCCGGACAGTGGTATATTGTACAAATATACGGAATCCTCTTGCTTACTACAAAAATCAGAACGCAGCATAGCTTATCCGTATGCTACATAGGAACTGCCCTTAGGTGTTACATCATGCCTTTGCAGGATGTCTGATGTCTAACAGTCTTCCTTATATTGCATACATATATGTATGCTACCTTCGTCAGCTATATGTTATATACGTCCATTTGTATGTGAGATCCTGTCAGCCTATATTGTTTCATACGGAAATTATGTATAGATGGAACACTTATACAGAAAGTATTATAAAACATGCGTTTTCATTTATACGCTTGCTGTATGTTGTCCAAAAACTAAGGTACAGGATTTACAAATGCAACCTACGATATTACGTAAGCCGCATACATTTTTCTCAGTGTAGTTTTTAATAACATTATAGTATTTTTTTTTTTTAGCTGTTTTGGTATGTGTCGTCTTGGTATAGTGTGCAGGTGGTTCATTTATATAAAACGAGTTTAATTTAAGATTTTAAACAAGAACTTAGTACAAATATTAAATAAAAAAATACAACTGTAATTGTAAACAAGGGAATTACTTCAAAGTTACCCATCCACCTAATATTTAACAAAAAACAGAATAAAATCTGCAATCATCAATTTCTACTTAAACTTTACTCATTTTATGTTCTGTTACGTTACCTCAAGGGTGTGAGTACGGGGGAGGAACCACAATTACATATGGAAATCCATTATTAACCTAAAGGGGAGACTGGTGGGCCGCGCGGAGCACGGTTGTGGGTAGTTAATGGGGAGTGCGCAGTTGGGAAGAACGAGCGAAGGGAGAAGCCGAAGTAAGGTGGGATGATGCACTACTAGGTTACTTAGGTTAGGTTATGCCTACTTCGCACTTACCTTAGTACGTACTTAGGTTTGTAGAGCTCTCCTATCTCAAGCAGAAATTCGCAAACGATTGTTGGTGGTCTTTGTTCTTTCACTAATTAAACCATGAATATTCAGAAGATTAACCTCACTATCAACATCATGTTTTACAAATGTTACTACTGTCAATTCACATCCAGCGCAAAGACCCTGTACACTTGCAGGCATGTTTACTCGAAAATTATCCACAATCCAACCGTCCTTAACCTAGAGACAAGTAATTCCCTCTACTTGCGAATTAGTCCCGTCTTTATAACAGCTTATCAAAAGGTATTACACATAAATTACGCTTCGCTTACATGTTATCAAGCACACAAACAATCAAATTATCAATTTCTTCTAGGTAATTTTGATAAAAACGGAAGGGCAACTTCGCAAGTTAACCCTAAACAAGAGCCTAAGTAAAGTTGCATTTCCTTATTTCACAGTAGATCATCTCTCGTTCTTGAACTTAATATTAGTATTACATGTGGACTATCAAAACATTTATATTTTAATTCTAATTCGTGTAGTTAGTAATACCCATTTAATAAAATTCAAGTTTTCTTCATGTAGATTACAGAATGTTAACTTAATGTGCGTGTGTGTGTGTGTAAGGGGGGATAATAGAATTAAGTAGAAGCAAAATACTTAAACATTCAAGAGCAGATAGCGGTATGATGAATTGCTGATGTTACTATTTGAAGAACTATAATATGGTTGGCTCGCCCCCTTCCCCCTAACTTCTACCGGGCTCCCTCTACATTTTTCGGCTGGCTACGGGCCTGCTCTCAGCTAGTGTGGCTTCTGTCTTTTTACACGAAGCAACTCGGAGATTATTGTGTGTTTACAATTGACTAAATATGGAACATGCTAGGTATTAAATTTTGAAAATAAAAAATAACAAAAATATTACTGAAAATCATAACAAACACATCATTTCCGCTTACTTGTTATGGTATATCGTGTATAAGTTGAAACTACAAGTAGAGTGAATTCCCAAGAGGAAAAGCATATTAGTGAGGTACTGACACGTGAAACCTAAAGTGATTTATTGCTTTACAGCTCCTTTTGTCTGCCATTTTAACAGGCTATGCAAAGAATATGCCAATCAATGATGGTGAGTACGGTCGATTTTTGCTTAGGTGGTAAGTAACAAGGAAGTATTCCTGGATATATAGCGTCTTGTAGTGATAAAATTGGAAGTTTTCGATTATTTTATTAGGTGCAATCTGACGTTCTTGTTCATAAACGAAGCTACATAATATAATGTTTCTGTAAAGATATGGTCCGTTTTGCCTGTTCTTCATTCACGGCTTAGTATGCTACCGAGAATAGAAACTGGAACAAGTGCTTTGACCACTATTCTACGTTGCGGCACTAAGCTATCTCACGTAGTCACATCTCGACTTTTGAGATTGACTTTGTTTCTAAAATGAATTATAATGTATTATTGTCTAGTTGAATTCTCATAATATAGTTTTATCGTGACCCATTTATAATTCTTTAAAGGAGCAGATATAAAAATAATAGAATGGAACACAAGATAAGGAAATTCAAATTACACAGTTTACTTTCGAAACTATCTTCATTTCCATTGTTATTTCTACGGCCAAATGCTCTTGTTACTTAAGAGTTCCAAAGTGGAATTGGACTTAAAGAGAAGCGTAAAGTCATGTGTAATATTCCCTTAAGAATTCTTCTATCAGCATATATTTACAAGAAAAATGTCCGTTTTCGAGGGTCCATAGACTGTTCGATAATTATCGTAATATAATCACCTATTTATGCGTTACTCTCTTGAGGAAAGACAAATAATTTCAGGAAAACTGAAATTTCAAACAATTTGGACTATTTTGCAAGGGTTTCAATACTTCTCGGAGAACTGAAAACGCACATTCCGAAAATATAGTTACAACTACAAATTGATTTGCTGGTGTAGTCATGTGGGTCGTGTATTATACGTCATTATCCTCAACATGGACATGCTTTCCGAACAAAACCATACACACATATATTCTGAATTCCTAGTTCTGGTTATATTCGTGAATATTTAAGAACATCCTGCCAAAACAGTGATGTGTTTACTTTTACACAAAATGGTGCACACTCGCGGCCCCAGAGGCCGGTTAAGCCACGAGAAATACCACCAATAGCCTTAAAAGACTGTCAGATTACTACAAGTAGGAATGGGCACGAGTCGAGTTTTCAGCCGAGGCAGAGAAATTTTCTGTATTCTAGTCACAGTTTTTAGGTCGATTTTCGAGTCGAATCGAGTTTGATACTTCGTTCACCCGTGCGGCTCCTTTTAGCTCATTTAGAGATCATAGATTTCTTGGTTTCGAAAACGAAAGCTATGAAAAAGTAAGCAGTAATGTGGAATAATTTTAGTGTTGCTCCCGAGAAAGGGCAATTCTCACATCTCGTCACATCCCGAAAACGAGACGAGACTACATTACCCTGAGACAATCCCAAATATCGTCTCATGAACATCGCTGCATGTAGCAAAATCAAGCTAAAATTTTGTAAATAGGATTCTTTCCCAGTAATTCGAGAAAATGCTAACACAGTGCTTACTAACCTGCGGATGAACTCGGAAGAATAGCGTGAAAATCTATTACCGTAGAACCCTGATATTCCGCCGCAAGGAGCCCTGACCCGGACACCGACGAACCAAGCGTAGATATAGGCCATCATATTCCATGTTTCTACGCATGTGGGTTTCGTCCCCAAAGCTCCTCTCGGGGCTTCTCCCTCAGACTCTGAAGTAACTTTTTTAACTTCGAGAATTAGAAAACACTACTTTTTGTAACAGTTATCACTTAAAATTTTCAAGTTGACCTCAGAAACACTATGACAGGGTTCTTTGGAGCATTTTTACAGAATTGAAACTTTTGAAACTGTTACACTTTATTCTCATCCATTTCCATCACATGCATATAGTTATTTTTTTTAGGATGGCCTTTTGGTTCAGGGGTTACTAATACGAGTACCTTGAGAGCACTTCTTATATAAAATTTAAAACTAAGTTTGAAATTATATAAAACTTTTATTTTCATTCATTTTAAACCTAGTAGCACCAATTGAGTGCACGTGCAACCCAACTTCAATTTTTCATTTACTGTTCCCGTTTTTTTCGTGGAGAAATGTACTTATTCAGAGCATTGTTTTCTGAACGCTACGTTTCTTTAAGAAAATATTCAGATCATTTCAACAAAGTGAACAAGGAATAAGTTTAGTTTTTTTTTTTTCTGTTGCAGTGCAGCTGCACCCCTGCTTGCTGCTTAACATTCTGCAACGATTCAATTTCTCAGGGATTTCCAACAGTTACAGGCTTTGTGAAAGATGTTTTCAATATTATTAAAAACATCTGAAGTATGATTAGTTTCATGAACAACAAACGTCCATCTGCACACATTATCCCCGTATATACAGTATATTATATAGGATGTGAGTGTACTGTATAAATAAACGGTGCCCCATAAGTCTGGTTGCACAGGCCATCTAGATAGCGATTAAAGATATGAAAAAGTGATGAGACATAAGAGAGCAATGCTGCTGGAAAGTATAGGCTTTCGGTCTAAAATGTTTCAATATTTCAAATTGAACCAAGCATCTGAGCTCTACAGTGGTGTAGCGCTCAATTAAAGAATAATGTAGCATTACCACGCCACGCCATTAATGGACAAAGTGAATGAAAGACGGGGTAGTTTGAAGTGTTCTGAACCACGAAAGATGAAAGATGGAAGAGACGAGCATATGAAGGATGAAAGATCATATCCCACTTCAATGTTCACGGCACTGGCGTCACCACAAACCTTAGTAATACATATGTTGATTCAACGTTGAAATTTCATTTATTGTGAAATGAATAAACCGTTTAATAGGCAGACATTTTCCCTTTATCCAACGCTGGTGAACAGTACGAGTTAACATTTAACTACCAGTTGTTGTTCTGAAGACAAATTCTTTAATCTATTAGGTCACCTCTATTTAGATAGTAATGCTCATTGCTCAGTAGACAGATATTTCTTTTTCTATATTTTCGGTTATTAATCATAAGTAAATATCAACGTTTTAATAAACATATGTATAGTAAAATTCACCCTGTTTTAATTTAATTTTGTTTTGTATTTGCCCCTTCCTCTTGTTTGTGAGTAGTAACGGTACTGCCATGAATATTGAAGTCGTGTGTAATCACTCAGCCAGTGGAGTAGAGATCAGATCTCTATGCCTGCCACGCGTTATTTAGTAGGTCGAGGTTGGCAATAATTCATGCTCCGGTAGGACATCCTGACTGAGGGGTTTCCTAATTTATTCAGTCCCTCCAGGTGAATGCTGGGATGATAGTTACTCTTTTAGGCTAGAGCCGCTTTCTTTCTTAATCCTAGCCCAACCTAAAGGGCGAATGTGACCTCGGTGCTGAAGGTCCGAACTCCTCCTTGTATCCCTCCCTTGAACAAAGAAAATGCTCGCGTGTGATCCTTTCCCCTTCATATATCCGCCCATCCAGTGTACTTCAAACTACACTGGATTTGACTCGAGTCGAGTTGGATAAATTTTCCAAGCCGAGCTCTCGAGTGGAATTAAAAGAAAACTCTCTCGGACTCGCCATGTCCATCCCTAACTACAAGCCATCATGGCAGTAGATTCTGTCTTTTGGGAGAGTTTTGTTCCGATTCTTTGATTTCCATATTACTTTGTTTTTACCACTTCCAAATTTAATAATCGATTAAAAAGATAGAATTATGACGTCGTTCTATTGACATCTAGCACTCCAGAATTTTCCGTGCCTTCGCAGTAGAAATTGAGATGAAATGTTTAGAATATGTGGAAGTTTATTTTCTGTGATTGCCAATTACACAGAAGTATTATTAGCGAGGAAAAGGAGGATTAGAAGGTCAACAGCCAGCCGGAAAAATGAAGGTGAAATCTTACGTCCCAAGGTTATTTCGGCTAGGCTAAAGAAAAGGGTGATTATGAGAAATAAATGAAATGGCAGAATGAGGAAAGTGGGAGGAAACGAGAGATTCACGAGGAAACCCACGCACACGGTGTTTGTCCACCACAAAGTTCACTTGGTGGAAGCAGGGTTTGAACCCGGGACCCCATGCACCAGAGGTGAACACTCTAGCACTGAGCCACCGCGGCCTCGAATAGCCAGACGGATTTCTTACGTGAGGGAGATATGAATACCGAGGGTGCAATGGCAAAGTCACCAAAGATTACAAGAAAGAGTTTATTTATTGCATACGGAATCTGGGCAGAATTTAAGCTCCTTTTACAAAACTTATGATATAAACTCACTTGGCTCATGAATATTTATGCTGTAACACACATGCCATTTGTGTACTGTAATAGAGATGCATATTACAGCACACAAATCCAAGACTAGAATGTTTTATCAGCAATACAAGAAAACTAGAAAATACAGCGGTACATAATTTAATTCAGTTACATACTTTATGTTTACAGAAAAATACAAAGTATTGATTTTAGAATACTTTGGTTTGAAATTCTTAAATAGCAATAACCCTGAGGAACATATTTGCTATATCTACTAAGAAGCATATCAAGTATCACGCTTTATGCAAAAATAAGTAAAATGTGCTTTATTGTTCAAGATCAGTAATAAAGACATTAAAAGATACATTAAACGAATGTATTACATGGTCTCATCAACTACAGAATTATAATCCCAGTTTTCCAGCTATGTGATATATGAATGCTACGTCGTGAAAACAGAATGACATAAAATAATAATATTAATAATAATATACAGTGAAACCTCATAATGACACCGATAAGATAAAAGGTTGATTCAAAATTGTGTATACACCTTTGTAAGTTGGAAAGTATTGTACTGATTGCAATGGAATTTGCGCTATAGCTATTCTGGTTGACGCTTTTATCGGTGATATATTTTAAAACCTATAAAATATACCCATATTTTTAGAACATAGTAGAGAAAGAGAAGCTGTTGAAAATTCGACACACTAAGGAATTTGCTACATGCATATAAATATTGCCTTTAGGAGTGTTAATAAGAATAATATCATAATTCATGTTACACAGACATTAATAATAACTTATACCAAACATACACACATCATGCCCAGAAAATTTAATAAAAAATATGAAAATAACGGAATGTAACACTCATAGACGCCGACTTGAAGAAAATATTGGGGGAGCCACTGGTGCAAATCCCGGGAGGATGAGAAGGACATGTCCCCCAGTATTGGACCTGGGGAACAGTCCCCCAATAATCTGACGTAAAAAGTGCTTTTTGGGATAAGTGTTATGATTTGTGTCCGTCTGCCATAAAGGAATGTATGATGGAATTTATTTCTCTCAGCTTATATATATATATATATATATATATATATATATATATATATATATATATATATATATATATATATATATATATATATATATATATATATATTAGAAAGAATCGTATTCAGTAGTAGTTCAAACTGAACTTCGTGCTGTAGTGCGTTTAGTAGTTTCATCAATATGTATTAATTCCACATCCGCTACTTGGGCACAAATTGCAATAAATGCCAGAGGATAATATGTCCCTCTACTCATTCTGGAAAATTGTCCCAGCTGTCGGTACGGGCAAAAATCCCGGGGAAATTGGGAGACATGTCCCCCAACATTGGAACTGGAGGCTCCCCCAATAATCCGATTTGAAAAGTGCTTTTTGCAGATAAGTGTGATGATTTGTGTCCGACTGCCTCAAAGGAAAGTGAGATAAAATTGATTTCTTTTGGCTTTTCCATTTTTAATGAAAATGAAGGTGTGCGACTGTGCGTGACGTAACCTGATGTGAAATCTTATCTCCTCCTCCCTCCTAGGCCCTAGCACACGAAGAGTATATAGACTACCCTACGTCAGTAGAACCCATCTTTTCAGTAAACGCGCATTTTATCTATTTGTAGTATCAGACTAGGCATCTACTCATGCTTCGTAAGTAAAGAAAAGAATTTAATTGCTGGAATATTTTTCTCCGTAATTTTAAGGTTACATCTGTTAACTAAAGTGTATATGATACGTGTCAGATTTCTGTAATGATTCCTGTAATGCTGTTGAGATTATCATCATTTTGTTCAAATAAGAGTATTGTTGCGTCATACATAATTTTCTTTCTTCATAGTTTTGGGGAAGTCATTATTTATATTATTATAAAACAAGTGTCCAAAATTTTAACGTGGATAATTGTTGATGCCTAATTGGAAACATACCAATTATAAATATTCATGTATTAAGATTTCAGAATGCGTTCACGGCAGTGATTTGTAATACGGATGTGTACTACTACTACTTCATCTGCATCGCCTAATATATAATATACTCTACAACGTGTTCATCACAGAAATCAGATTCATCTACCGTAATATGAAAATCTTTGAGTTTTGTGTCCCATGGTTATGCTGGCTGTGCTAAAGGAGACTGTGATAATGAGAAATGAATGAAATGGTGGAACGAAGAAAGTGGGAGAAAACGGGAGAACCCCGAATAAACCCACGCACATGGTGTTTGACCACTACAAAGTGCACGTCGCGGGAGCAGGGTTTGAACCCGGGACCCGATGCACCAGAGGTGAAAGGTCTACCACTGAGCCACTGCGGCCCTTTACCGTAATATGGATTTCATCTCCCTTCCCTAGAATAAGTCTCAAATCTGCCCACCTCGCAATGTTGCACATAACCAGTGGGGGCTTTAGGATTGTGTTTCGAGGGGCTACGCCCAACACAAGGAAGGAAGTGACAATTGCCCACCTGAGTTTGAGAATTAAATGTATTTTAATTTATGCATGAATTGAAATTTCAATGGCAAGAACTGCAGACCGATAAATCCTATATGGTATAATACAAAATCTTAGGAGTGAATCTCACCTTTTATTATATCCATAGAAGAAAAAGGAAGTATACTCTTGGCCTACCTAATTTTCCAGGTTAATTATTCCCCCGTTTTGATTTTCTTTAATTCAAACATTTCCTTCTTTTTAAAATAACAAAACGATATAATTTTTTCTTTGTTATAATAACTAAAGTTCCGTCATGTTGATATCCGCTCAAGTTGGTGTAGAACACCAGTTTCGCTTATCAACTCCTGTTAGTTTAGGTGTTACTGATGACGGCCGACTTGAATCACAACTAACAACGGTCGATAAAGTATGATAGGCGAAACCAAAGATAGTAACATCAAGAAAAAGAAACAGAAAATTAGAAAGGACAAAAGAAAGAAAAAGAGGACGCAATTCTTACATTATATGAAATTTGGCAAATACAGTATTATTTCTGAACAAAGAGCATAAGAAAATGGAAAGTCAATGACATTCTTAGAAATGCTAAGAAGAATTATTGATTTGCGAAAAACTAACATATTTATTACGGGGCGATCTTGAGCCCGATAGCACCCTATACGCCACTGAAGACAACTCTGCTCCCCTGATCCTCCACAACATTGTTTTTGAATTTCATAAATATTTTGAACATTGCTTATATATATATATATATATTACTCCACCCACTCAATATTGAAGACGGATTTACGCCGATCGGGGGAGGGCAAACAATGAATAAATATATAATCATATTCAGACGTTTTCTATTAGGTGCTGGATGAAAGACCCTCCCCCACAGGATCTCGGAACGCTCCATCCGTTCCGTTGCGAATTTCAAGACCTAAATCAAATTTGCCTAAAACAAATTCAAGTTCAAAATTTGGGAACTTTACTGGAAGTTTGCGCACCACATTGATCGTCCCTTGTCATATCAGTGCTGCGATAATGTTGGTTGAAGCTTCAGTGCTCTATTAAACACAACTTTGAAAGTGGCATTTTGTATCGAATAAGAAGGCTGTTCCTAATATTGAATTAAAGGTACGACGAAGTTTACGGCATAAATTCTTTCTCCTCTTTGTTACTTTTTCCGAAACTGGATTATATTGCGGGGCAAGGACCCCACCTTTAAATATTGGGGGGCCAAAAGTGTCCTGCCCCCTCCCCCAAAAGTCAGTGCCTATGATGCCCGCTATTCGCACGGGTAGAATAAATTTTATGGAAAATATTTCAAAACATTGCAACAATGAAAAACTCGATCGACGGATTTTAGACATAGAATTAAACATAGAACTTACTCGTTACTCGTAAGTTGTGTTTAACACTACGGGTTAAGTACACTACTTTTAAAAATAAAACTCATAATTGAAGAAAACTCGACATGAAATGAAAGCTTAACCTATTTTTGTTTTTGGTTTGTTTGAGTTTAACGTTCCACTCTTACGCCGTGGTGGCTGAAGGAGACGTGAACCTACTTATTATTGTGGAATCAGAACCACTTTTTTCGTATCACAGTGGGAATCGAACCTAGGGCTACGCGCGCCGAAGGCAAGCGTTCTAACCTCTAAACCAAGCATGAGCCCTCAACATCTTCGTTTTACTCCCATTGAGATGAAGAACAACAATGATATACAGTGAATTATAATGGAGGAACCCATGTAACGCCAAAGAAAGGTAGAATAAAGCTCAAACACCGCTTTGAGTTGAGTTGATTTTAGTTTAGCGTCCCGTTCAGCAGCGAGGCTATATGAGACGTGGACCTACTGATTAACGTGGAATCCGAACCACATGAGTTCCCGCCGGGAATCGAACCCGGGTCTCCCACGCCAAAGGCGCGTACGCTAAAAACACCGCTTTGTACACTATAAAATTCACATGAAACTTCCTGCCATTGAACAAAGGACGAATATCACCAGATGTTATACCTTTAGCACTTAGTCACTGCGGTACCCTTTAGGGATCATTAACCCGATTACCCTTTCCCCCTTTTTCACAGGTGTCTCTTTCCAAAGTGCTTGTGATCCATGTGACCTCTGTAAACTGCATCTCAAGTATCCAGTTGTGTGAAGAAATCGGTAGTGGATAGTCCGGAAACGGAAAAAGCTAAATCACGCAAAAGGTTTCATACTGCGGAAGGGGTGGGGAACTCCTCCCATGTGGCAAGTTGTTGGTTCAATACATGAAAATAGAACAAAAAAATTACACACCTGCATTTTTGTTACTGACGGGAGTGAAATAGAAGTTCTATCATCAAGTTAAATTTTTCCTTTGTGTTCTTAAATCATTTGAATTTCCCTTTGCTATGAATGTTTCGAGAAAACTATGTCAGTTGTTTTTTCATTCTTTTTTCTTATTATAAAAAAGCAACGCTCTCTTGTCACTTGCTCAAGTGTTACGAATGAGCTAGTGCATTTAGAGTAGATAATATTTGCTTTCATTGTTTGTAGGCTCTACTGTCTGTGTACCCTAAAAAACTTCAAAGATATGGTTGTCTTTCCTTTTTATCTGGCACATAGAAATAAGCTTAATAAAATATGGTACCATTCTTATCATTCATGGCATCAGCCATTCAAATTTTACATATAGTTGTATCTGACACCGCCTGTGTGAACAACAGTCCTGGTGATGATTTATGGTGATTTATTGATTACTCTCAATACCTATATGAATGATTCGCTAATAATGATCGCAAATTGATATAAAATTGATCATAAAAAATCATTAAAACTTTCTAATTTAAATTATAGATTTTTTTTTTTTTTTTTGAGACTGAAGCTATTTTAAAGAATCGTCAAATTTGAAGGAGTTCGAAAACGAGGTTGCAGTTCCGGTTTCGTCTCGTTTGACAAAAGTGGTCTCAGTCCCGATCTCGTCTCAAAGTAAATAGTATAAAATAAAATAAATGTGTAAGTAGTATCATTTTTTCCTTATATTATTCAATTTGAGTTGTGTGGCATATCCATTCGTAACTAGGTGGCCAACACTCGTGCTTTTTATGCGTGTTCGCGTGTTCAATCATTCGGGTGTATATCAAGCATTGGATAAAAGTCGAATAGTGATCCACGTTTCACTTTAAACAACGGATCTTATCATATAACCTCAGTACTTGCTATGCAGAGAAACTCTTCACAGTCAACTTCAATACTATAGTTAATTTCCTTCCTGCTGAATCAGAGTTATTCAATATCCTACCAGATAACACAGTAGATAGCAGCAAGAATGTATTTGAATGATAGGAAATTTAAATTGTACAATTTCTCATTTATTTTTCGCTACCAGAATGTCCATTCTTTGCACGGGGAGAATAAGTTTCATTTTGGACATACAGGGCAAAAATACTGTCACCCACCAATTATGAATTCGACACTAATATCGATCATTTTCAATTATTTTAAAGTCACCATACCCTTTAAGAGCACTAATGGGAGCTGGACTTAGAAGATTTAAACAGCATCGGAAGTGTCACTGTTCGTCTCAGCGACCCCGAAAATTATGGATTCGACACTAATATCGATTATTTTTATATATAGATATAAATATATATATATCGGGTGTCCTAAAAATGGCGCCCACAAACTACAGAACACTATTCTGCAGGTCAAAATAAAGAGAAAATCTTATATGATGGAATGCTCCCCGGGGCCTCCCTCAGCTGGTATGGGGAATTAAAATTTCACTATGTGGCAACATTGCATATTAATTGTGAGCATTAGCATCGCTCTACAAATCCATCAAACAGTTATATCGATTGTTAAGATAATAATTGGTGCTAGTGTCAACTCTATTGACTTCACGGGCGTCCCTGGCGGTCTAAAGAGGGGACGCGTCCCCCAAATATTCTGAGTAGGAGATATATGGATCAATGCTGAAAGTATTTAGATCTATGTGGAAGAAGTAAAAATATAGACAGAACAAATTAAAATTATGCCTGCTCTTAAACATTAGGTTAACGTGAATAGAATGTCCGCCTGACGTATGTCACTTTGAAAGAAGGATTTTATTTATTTATTTATTTTTAAAGTTACGCTTCTTGGTTAGTCAAAGTAGTATCTGCTGCAGGCACATAAGTTTTTCATTGCTTAACCAGCAACAATTGGTTTCCATGACGAAGGGGGACTGGATAAGGGAAGGAAAGGATGTATAGAAAGTTTATCTGCGAATGAAGAAGGGAAATCTACAAGGACGGAAATATACAATAGAAGCGAAGGTGACCAAAAAGAATTTTAAAAGATAGAGAAATTTGAATATTATATATGAGAGTAAATTTCATGCGAATACTGTAGAAGGGCAGCAAGGGACAACTACTATGACAATATAGAAATTAAAGATAGAAATGAGTGTTTAATGAGTGAATTGAGTTTGAAGAAGATGGAAAAAATACATTGAGGAGTCGGATAACAGCAAGAATAAACAGTACATTTTAGACATTAAAACGGAAAATGAAGTAAACGAGGATGGTTCATTGGACAAATTCAAAGACATACAGCAAAATTAAGAACAAAAAAGTAGATAATATACATTATGAGTTCATTAAGAATGCAGAAGATTTTTTTTTTCTTTAATCGAAATTCACAATCAAATCAAGCAGGATCGTAAGACTTCTTTCAGAGAGTTAAGAATTTGTTAGCTAAAGAATCGAAATATATGAGGACTATGAAACTATACTGCTGCAAATGCCTTTAAGAAAACTGAACAGGAATTCAACGGTAGGAATGTCAAGGTGAAGAAATTACCTAATAACCATATTATATACAAACATTTTTTTTTCCGGCAAGTAGTCTAAAAGTGGTGGAAGAAAATTATGATGAACTGTGTTGCTAAGGCTAGAAAGAGCGGATGTCATTAGTAAAGTAGATTTCAGATTATTCATAATTTTCACATAACTTTAGTTGTCTAAAACGCAAAATGAAACAATCCAATGTATTGCGGTGATCGGAACTGATTCGTATGGACACGAACTGTATTTGATTATTTCGTTGGTACATCATAACGTCCTGATGAAGTTGTTTCATACTCTGTACAAATCTTATGCCATAATCTTTGATTGATAGGAATCCAAACACATCAAATGGTTGTATCCCCGTGTGCAGCAGTTCTTTGGTATCTTCTCAACCATTACGTCTTTTGTCATCCGTCATGCAACTTGTAATTAACAATTTGTCTGTGAATGGACCCAGTGATCAAGCAGTAGCAAGTTCAAAACATCAGGCTTCGCTATGGGAGAAAATACTTAACGCTTTTAAATATGCATCCACTCATTTTTTCATATAAACTTCCAATCTGAATATCTCGAACAGTTCTCAACTGTACAGGAATATTATTACCTGTTGAAATCAGCATGAATTGGTCCTTCTAATGGTATGCTTAGTTTCTCTGCAGGCGAGTGCTTTGTCCCGAACTTCCCTTGTCAGCACTGACTTTAGACCATCATATCCAAAATACAAAATCCGTTTATCTTGTTCCAATCTATTGTACTGCAGAAAGGAAATTCCATCTTCGAAGCGAAGATGATCATCTGGAAAATCTAGTTCTTTAGACGTGGAATTATTATTATTATTATTATTATTATTATTATTATTATTATTATTATTATTATTATTATTATTATTATTATTATTATTATTAATGCCAAGAACTGTCCTTCTATCATTGTTTAAATAGCCCTTCCTTTGACTCTAAAAACATTATTTGGGTGAATAAATACACACTAATTTTACTTTATAATACTTATCCATTAAATAATACAATAAAACAATTAATTTAAACAACGAAATGTGCAAATTGTACATATAACAGAAAAAAACCAATCCCTTTATAAACATCCAAGCGTATGTCGTTACACTTAGTGAGCAACTTTGTAACTTACAGGATACTACATAGATTTGCTGTGATGATTACTACATTAATCCCTCATATTAATTTAGTATGATGATTAGTAAATTTAGTATGACGGATTAATTCCGCTCTTTCCAAATAGTTTCTCACAGGCTCGTGGCAGTCAGCTCACCGTCGTGACAGTCAGCACCTTGATATTTGTAATCAGCGCCAGTCCAGGCAATCAGCACCAATAATTGGCTGTGGCAGTCAGCACACGTGGCAATCAGCACCAAACCTTCAGAACGAAGCGATAGCGCAAAATATCACATCTTAAAAAGAAAGAACAAGAAATGGCTACCTGCATTTTCGAAGGTCGAAATTTTCTGAGCAAGAACGCCAAGGCAAGTAATTTCTTGCGATGTATTGCTTCATTAAACTTCTACAACGTTAAAAAAAAAATCCTCTGGATCTACCGCTATGTGTAACAAAATAATATTAGAAGGTAGAAATCTTATGTGCTTGTTTTACAAAATTAGGTTTCGGAATTTGTTGAAAACATGCTCTTTGACTAAAAATGACTTGAAATGGAATAGATCTACAGTATATTGAGTCACAACTCAAAATTTGAGTTGTTTTAAACACTTTCGATATACCTTGTGATCAGAGGTGGAATTCCTCTTTCTCCCGTGTATACCACTCTGAACACGGTCACCCAAGGGTAATTGTTTACTATCAGAAATGTAACTTAACAATGCATGCATTTTGAGTAAAGACAATGGTATATATATGTATTTTTTTTGTCGATATTCGAAACGAGAGACCGAGACTTTCGAGAGTGAGCTTGATTTTTGTGTGTGTGTGTGTGTGTGTGTGTGTGTGTGTGTGTGTGTGACGAGCTAGTTTCAGGAAGTTACTCCCTCACGAAGTTAATCCCCAGTATTTTCAGGTGGCGTGTTGTTTGCCACGACTCGATTTTCGTGTTGATTGCCACCATTTTGTCCCGATTTGCATTCCGATCTTACCATATCTCATTATCGCGAAAATTCACACACACCTGGAGTAAAAGGAAGGGTTGCAAGGCACCTCTCTTTTTGATTCTCTGGAACAAGTGGTAAATGTTCTCGCCTTTGAACACAAAACATCATTAATATCACAATAGCTTAGTAAATTGATATAATTGCATTTTCTCTTTTAACTGAGTTTTTAATATGGGCTGTTACAAAATGTTACTTTTTCCGTTATGCTACGCGACTAAAGAACTGGGTTTCATATACTTTAGAAAAATGAAATGAAATATTTCAGTTTTACTTCCCATGGTTATGACGTGTAAGCTAAAGGATATGGTAATGATCAGAATGAATGAAAAATAGTGTAATGAAGAAAGTGGTAAGAAACAGAAGAACCCACTGCATCACTGTCATCTAAAATGTTTACTCTGAGAAATGAAATGAAATCTTTAAGTTTAACGTCCCACGGTTATGCCGGTTAGGCTAAAGGAGACGTTGATAATGAGAAATGAGTGAAATGGTGGAATGAAGAAAGTGGGAGGAAACGGGAGAACCCCGAGAAAACCCACGAGCACGGTGTTTGTCCACCACAAAGTCCACACGGCGCGAGCTGGGATCGAACCAGGGACCCCAAGCACCGGAGGTGAACGCTCTACCACTGAGCCACCGCGCCCCCTGTTTACTCTGAGACTTGCTTGAAAAATTAAGCAAATATTTCTCATTTCTGCACCCCTAGAATCCATCTGAGATACGATCTTGTGTACGATTACACCACAAAAACAATATTTTAAATTGTTCTTTTTTCTGGGGGTGGTTCAGTATCGAATGATTTATCTTTCGATTGCGGAATTCAACTTCTTACATTTATATATGGTCTAAATTTTACCTTCAAACGTTCGAGAGAATTAATGGTTCAAACTTAGAGAAATGTAATCTGCTAGTTTACTTCTGTCATAGGTTTTATTGTATCAAATCGTACACAGTGCTCCTTTGTGGTTATGTGGATAGCCACGCGCCTTTGGGGTAGGAGACCTGGGTTAGATTACCGGCGAAAACTTATTTGGATCGGATTCCATGCTAAGATGTAGGTTCATGTCTCAGTCTGCTACTGAATGGGATGTTTAACTCAAATCTACTCCAATTCATGCACATTCCATCTTGTTTCAAAAAAGCTATAAAGGGATTGCCGACCCATGTATTTTAATAATCTCTGTTGAATTGATTTGATTTAATTTTTAGTGGCCCGCTCAGCATCGAGGTTATATGAGATGTGAACCTACAGTTTAACGTGGAATCCGATCCATATGAGCTCCAGCTGAAATCGAACCAGGGTCTTCCACGTCAAAGGCGCGTACACTAACCGCTTAGCCACAAAGGAGCTCTCTGAGTGGGCTTGAAATTAGCCAACTAACAATACAAAAGTCACTAAATTTTTGTATTACCAATAGAAGTTTCCTTCCTCTCACCAAAGATGTTTAAAAGATTGCTAAATCCATATATTTAAATCTAATTTTGTTTAATTTAATCTCTAGGAAAGCTATGAAAGATTAAAAAAAAAAAAAAAAAAAAAAAACATGCCCCTCCTGAAGGTCCGGGTTCTCATTTTTCGGGATGGTTACCTCCTACTTATGGGTGGTCCTGATGAAATGCCTACATTCAACATTGGCTACACATTCGAACGCACACAAATTGTACGTCATATAAATTTTGAAAATGCATTTGGGGAGATTTTAAGCACACAAATGATTACATCGAGTGCTTGAACTCAACTTCAATAAATTTAACAGCGACGTTAGCAGCTGATAGCGTAGTAACCCAATAACGTGCTTGGGACAGTGTGTATTGCATGTATTATATTCTATATATCAGGGGTGGACTGGCTATGTAAAAAGGGCGCGGTCACATACTCTGGGAGGGCGCCGTCTTTCCGAGGCTTTCGCTTGAATCGAATACCCCCTCCTATTAAAAGGAAGTGCCGGGGGACTTCCCCCGGAAAATTAGTACACAAAAAACAACAAAATATTAAGTAGCTATTGCAGTTAATCACGATAGAATTATACAAATTCAATATTTTCACAAACAAACAAAGAGACTTTGAGTACTAAATATATTAGGCCTATATAAATCTGCACACTTTAACTGAGACTACAAAAGTCACACCAGTTGTTTAAATTCTTCGGCTACATTTGTTAACAGCCTAATTTTAACTGAAGATTTGAGTTAAGTTTGGGGCTTATGCTTTTTCATACTTGTGTCCTTTTAAAGCTGTGTTCATCATAACATTAACTTATTTTTCATCTATTTTTAAAACCGCTGATAAAAAGTATACATGAAACATTTACTACAAATTCACAAAAGTAAATTTAGAATTATATACCTACCTAGCGAAATAAGAAATTCAAAAACAAAACTGGAAAATGAAAGTAAAGTCACTGCTTTATGCTTGAAGCAGCCTTCACATCTCCCTCCTTTTCTCATACATTTTGTCAATAATAAGATTGTTGTCTACTTTGGTCAGAATGTCTCTTTCTGAGTTCATCAAGAACAATGATTCCAGATGTTCATCTGTAAGTCTTGAACGGAGTCTTGTTTTTATCTATCTGAGCTTTGAAAATGCTCGCTCACAGGACACTTGTGTTGCCGGTAATGTAAGGAGATACTTATAAACTTTGAATAAATCTGTGTAGTCTTGAGTACATATTGTACTGCAGAATCACATCAAAGGTGCACTTAAAGCAAGAACTGCACTTCACTCCGTCACATTTTATAGACCTTAAATCCACAATATCGTCAGTCGGCCCCAAATATTCCTTCTCATCCTCCATGAAATCTTCAGAAAACTTGTCCTCTTCAATCAAATCTTCAATCGTACGAACCTCAACAGCTTCTTGATTCTTTTCTTGGTTTTCATAAGGGGATTTTGAAAATTCTTCCCACATTGATGAAAACGAAAGATCTTCTTTAGGTTTTCCCTCTTCACAACCAGGAATTAATTCAGTGATTCTTTTCAGTGACAACGATGCCAGACTTAAACTCTTGAACTTCTTAGGATCAAAACACTCTAAATCTAAGTATAAGCTTTGATTTTCAGCAAGTCGTTCCTGCATGCTGTTAGAAATTTGGTCTAGAACACAGTTGAAAACGGTTACTTAAAATCTGTATTTACTGTCTTCAATTACTTCATCAGAAGCTGATTCCCCTGCCATTTTCTTTCTTTTTCTACATCTTACCTCAGGCAATTCTGTTTCTATAATAACTTGCTCTCAGTGGCGTATTTAGGGGGTGGCTTCCGGGCTTAAGCCCCCCCGAAATCTTACTTACTATAGTAAAGTATATGAAATATCTTGCAGAATTTTCACATTTTCAGGCAAAGCCCCCCGAAAGTTAGCAAAGCCCCTCCCGAAACAAAATCGTAAATACGCCACTGCTTGCTCTAGACTAGGAACATCTGAAATGAGTCCTTCAATACTATTTGACATTTCTGTTGCAAAGTGTTCTGCTGCTTTGTAGACTTTGTCCAACTGGTCCCTAGCTTCTTTCAACTTATTTTGAGTTCAGGATATCAGGCGCCATGCCTGGACATAGTCTAAGTTTTTTGTTTGCAAGTAGTCTGATAAAGGTGTGGTATGGTGAAAAATCAATAAAAACATCATAGCCACAATGATAGTCTCAAAGGAGCACAACTTTTGAATGAGAGACATTGCATCATGTCTGACTTTGGAATTGAATTCTTGCGAATTGCCAATCACACTTAAAGCTGCTACGAGTTCCACATATACTGGTTTTGATTTTCTTGGTCTGGCATCCTTTCAGTCGGGTGCCCAGTAATGAAAGTGTCCAAATATTTTTACAGCAGCGTTGCTTTTACTTCTCCATCGAATTATCCCAATAGCCTCAAGGTGGACGCTTGGGTTTTGTTCCAATACACCTCAAGTCGTTTCTGGGATTCTTTCAAAAATATCTGAATTTCTTGAAGAAGCCCAAAGAAAGATATATAAACACCCAAACTCGGCCAGAGGGCAAGGCCGTAGGCCGAGTAAAGACTGGATCTGGGGGCGGAGCAGTGGGGGTGAGAGGGTTGATATATAAAAATAATCCAAAATGACCGATATTAGAGTCAAATAGATAAATTTCAGGGTCCCTAAGATCATTATAATGACATTCCCAAAGCCAAAAACAGAAAGAGCGAGGCAGTAGGCCGAGCAAATACTGGGATTTGGGGCGGAGCGTGGGGTTGGTAAGGGTGATTTGTAAAAATCGTCCAAAATGGCCGATATTAGAGTCAAATCTATATATTTAGGGGTAAATCGAATATCATTAATAGCATTCCCACGCCGAAAACAGAAAGAACGAGGTCGCAGGCCAAGCAAATAGCGGGGTCTGGCGTGGAGCCCTAGCTGGCCAAAGGCTAGCGAATTTATAAAATAATTATGTATATAGCTTTGTTGTTTTTTTTTAATGTGTTCAGAGAGGAAACTGTGCGCCTTCCCGAGGCTAAGACGGGTCTTAGCCCCTCCCGAGGAGGGCGCAAAGGCACTGATGTAAGGAGGGCGCAGCGGCCATCGGGCCGGTACTTGATTGTGGCCAGTCCACCCCTGCTATATATATAAAAGAGAACGTACAAAATCCTTTGTCCGCTCATCACGCTAATACGGCTGAACCAATTTCTTTCATTTTTGGGGGGTTATTAGGATTTGGACCCTAGATGGTTTTTATCATATCACTTTAATTTTTAATTACCAGTGTCTTGAGATAATTGACCATTCAAGTGTCCATAACGTACAAATCCTTTGTTATTAGTTCATCATAGGTAAAAATAAACGTATTTATATGCAACCCGCATGACCGTGTCACTCGGCGGGTTAACATAAATGACAGGCGATATACAGCGGAAAATAGCTTGAATCTTCTGTTTAAATTTTTTTAATTGATTTGCTTATTTTTACAGACACTTTTACAATATGCCAGCACCGGGATGACCGCAGCGAAGCGGGGCGGGTTAACATAAATGACAGGCGATATAATGTTAAGATTTACTGCAATCTTCTATGGTTTTTATCATATCACTTGAAAGCGAAAAAGTAAAAATTATCTAAGTAACAAAGTTTATTGCGTTCCGGGGTGACCGCAGCGAAGCGGGGTGAACGCTGCTAGTTTATAAATATAATAGATTTGATTTTTATGATATGGTCATCTGGCAACCCTCAGCTTATGAGTCGATTATGTATAAATATTCACGATTGTGACATAAGATAAGCCAGAGATAATACCGTGGCAAACACCAAAATGAAGTCGTGGCAAACAACACGTAAACTATTTCCAGCCCTTTATCTTAAAAAAAAAAAATCCTGAAGTTTGGAACTTCACTCCTAAGTCCTCGCAAACAACTCCTAAACGATTGATTTTCACGAAGAGTTTGACTAATGGGAGATCCCATTATTTTGTTGCACTGTATATCCAGAACTTTTAACTCATAAACTTAACAATTTCACCCCTAAATCCTTCGAAACAAATCCAAAACAATTAACGTAGGTTTCATTATTCGAATGGGGGCCCTACTTTATTTTACTGGTTGTATCTTGAGAAGTGTAAACTTCTAAACTTTAGGATTTCAGTCTTAAATCCTCTCAAAAAATTTGAAAGCAATTTTTGTAGGTTTTAAAATTATATGTGACGTATGGGGTCATAACTTCACGAAGTTGGCCCCCAATTTTGCGGTAATGTATCTTTAAAATAGTAAACTTCTAACTTCGGGACTTCACTCCTATATCCTCCCAAACAAATCATAAACGATTGGTGTACGTTCTAAGAATATTCGCGATAAGTTGGACTAGATGCATAAAACTTTCGCATACAAAGAACTTTCAATTTTTAAAAAGGGAGCTAGAGATATACATCCCCCACATTTAAAATGGGGGTAAGTCGAAAGCTGTGAGAACACAAAACTCGGGGTTTTCAGCAAAAAACTTTAGCATAGAAAACACTTCCTATTTCTAAAGTGGGTTGCTGCATGTCTCCAGCCCCCTCAAATTTATTGTTGCTTTAACTTGAGAAATGTGAGCACGGAACTGGGGATATAAACTGACATATAAAAGACTTTCAATTTCCAAAGTGGTAGGTTCATCCCGCACCTCCAAATTTATTCTTGTTATAACTTGAGAACGACAAGAGCACAAAACTTGGGGTTTTCAGAGTAAAAGGGTTAAAAAAAACTTTGGCATAGAAAAGATTTTCAATTTCTAAAATAATGGCTGGAGAGATGGGTACCCCATATTTAATAGAGAGAGAACTCGAAAATGGCAAGAGAACAAGACTAGGAGTTTTCAGCACAAAACTAGTACAAAAATTTTCCACAGAATGAACTTTCAACTTCCAAAGTCTCCAGCCCTCCCAAATTATTCTTACTATAACTTGAGAACGGCGAGAGCACAAAACTTGGGGTTTTCGATACAAAAGGTAAAAAAGTACCACAAGCCTTTGCCGTACAAAAGACTTTGAATTTCAAAATTGTGTGTTTGTAGGGGGAGGGAGGCTTGAGATATGGACTTCTAACTACGGGACCGCGGTGGATCAGTGGAATAGTATTCACCTCTGGTACTGAATCCCTGATTCAATCCATCTCATGCTTATTGCACTTTTGTGCTGCACAAAAACAATGTGTGTAGGTTTCTTTGTGGTTCTGCCCTTTCCTCCTATTTTCTTAATTCCACTTGTTTCTTTAATATCATTCGTTTTTCTCATTCCTTACCATCCCCTTTGCTTGTTGTTTGTTGAAGTTAACGTCTCTTTTTTTACAGTTAGACCATATGACACATGGGCATACAGTTTGAGGGCTTCACTCACATCCTTCTCGTTTAAATCTATTCATGTTTATTATAATACTGACAACCTGAAATATTTAATCGTGAGTTTGAAATGAAAATAAAAAGAAACGGAACGCTGTGGTAGGTTCCAAGCAAACTGGTATCGAAAATAACTTTCAGATTAATTATTTAACTTGCACTTATGAGAAATACATCACGGAAGCAGTGACTGGGATAACAAGTCCGCAGTCGCTGCAGTGCAAGACGGCCGTGATGTTTTGTACCCCTTCCTCAAAGTTGTAAAACCAGATTCGTACAGGGTTAGCTTGTTTATTTTCGGGGTTGTACTGACACTGCATAGAAAAACTTAATATCAAACTAAAGTGAAAAATACATTTCATAGTCAATTTGTGCTACTTGGCTTTGAATGTTTCAATAGAACTAGAGTGCCTATCCAGCCCGGTCCTGCTTTTCTTGAATAATTATTTCGCCATAGCATATAGAACGAGGTTTAATACCATCGATAGTTGTAGGTCCTCCATGTCGTTGAAATTAGAAAGTATAATAGATGCGATAAATTATTTGGAAGCTGGATTATTTGTGTAAATTTCAAGTTATTACAAAAATTTCCTTATGTTCTTTATATGTTCTTTTATGTTCTTTAAATAATATTCGAACATTGTTTTGAAAAGCATACTAAGTTTTACAAGTCTTGCTTTTTGTTTCTTTGGTGTGCATGATCAATTTTTAGGATGGGATAAACGAAAGTTCAAAGTTCATGAGATTTATTCATTTATTTATTTATTTTTGTGAAAATTTTCAATACAATGTTGGAATATTATTTAAAGAACATAAAAGAACATATAAAGAACGGGTCTAGGAAAATTCGGTGTAGGAAAATTCGGTGTAAGAAAACTCGGTGTAGGAAAATTCGGTGTACGGAAAACTCGGTGTGGGGAAATTTTGGTGTACGGTAGATTCGGTGTAATACATATTGAATATTACTACTTACAATAATTTACGACATTTCATATTGTGAAAACGAAAACCATATAATGTAACGAATAAAATGTTATTACCTATTTCAAGAAAAGCAAATTTATTTTTCTGCCTTGAGTCCAATACCTCTTGCATGTCTTTTGCGGGGTATTACTATAAACTACTTTTCATCACACAATGAAGCTGACACTTTTTGTCAGAAATAAAACAATTACAACTATAAGTTCAGAGAATAGTTATAGGAACAACTAAAAACACCTTTCCTATATAGTACATCATAGAACATATACGTACAAGGTGATTCTTTTAAAACTCACGGATTTCATTTGGGGGTCTAGATTTTCTAACTGAAGTCCGATTTTCATGCAATTTGTGGCAAATGATCAAGGAACGTTGGAAGATTTATGGAACTATGCTTACTGGTTTACATTCATTTGGGGTAATATAGGCCGCGCCTCTAGAAAAGCAGCAAATATTCGCCACTGTACCGAATTGGAATTAGGTGAGGTGCGGTATGGGGATTTGAGTTTCTTCGTTAGATGGTAACCTCGCGACGGTCAATAAGAAACAGGAAACTGGGCCTTCGTATTGAGAATTATGCTGTGCTACTGTACCAATATGATCAGGACGCAGTTACAATAATGTACTCTTTGGAGCAACGTGATTTTATCGTTAAAAAGATTTTAGAGGCCGGGATCTGTTGTTGCTACGCAAAGGGCAGCTACACGCAACTTTGCCTCACGTTCTGCCCCAAACAGGAACATAATATGGTCGCTAGTGAATAAATTGCAGGAAACAGGATCTCTTCTGAGTAAGGCAGGGAAACATCGGACACCGCTGGCGGATGTTGTTGGACATAAAACTTAAAGATTTCATTTCATTTCACTAACACTTAATTTGTATTCTCACTAACACTTAATTTGTATTCTTCAATTTCGCTTCAAATATCCAATATCTCATTCGAACTGTAACGTACAATGGCGAATATTTGCTGTTTTTCTTGCGGCCTGCTCGATATTACCCCGGATGAATTTAAACCAGTAAACATAGTCCCATAAACCTCCCATTCTCCCTTGATAATTTGCAACAAACCGCATGAAAACCGGACTTTAGTTGGAAATTCTAGAGCCCAATGAATCCTGAAGTATCACTCTGCATATACATATGTAAGATGCAAAAATATATTGATCAAAAAAGTCTTAGTGGAAAGGGCAATATAAAGCAGGATGGTTTTATCATATAATATTTGTACAAATAGTTTAATTCTCCTCCAATCAGACACTTTAGTTTGTTTGCCTTAAGTTAAGGTAAACAAGTACTGCAACCCTATTGACTCCTTATTGACTTCTCCTCCAATCAGGCGTAGATACTTTAGTTGAGGCATTTATTTTTACACCTTTGAGCAGGGGCGGATCCAGAGGGGGGCGATCGCAAGCTTTCAGAAGAGCAAGCTTTCTTATTTTATATAGATAAATAAAATCCATCCCAAAGTTCGGAGCCCTTAAAAGTAGCAGTATGACAACCCACCGCCCCCCCCAGAAGTCGGTCCTGGATCCGCCCCTGCCTTTGAGTAACAAATAAACTATGTCGTTTTTGAAGAATTTAAATTTAAATATTTATTTATAAAATATACATAAAATCGTCAGAACATTTTTGAAAAATCTACAATTTTCAACTTTACCCGTCTAGTAACCTACTTTTTTTTTTTTTTTTTTTTTTTTTTTTTTTTTTTTGAAATATAAAATTTTAGGAGACATCCTCCAAAACAGCATAAAAACTTAAGTTTTAAATGAAATGTCGATTGGTACCGATGATCGCTTCGCTAAATCACACAAACGGACATCAATAAACAAATTTCTCGTCATGTAAGGGCCATGAAATGCTAAAATCGGTCGAAATCTAGAATTCAAATTATTTCACGATCACAATTTTTCAAAATTTGGTATAGCAGACAGTAAAAGTACGTTCTACACAAAGTTTGAACTTAAAACTAATACGCTCATTTATGCTCAAAGTTAAGTTTTTAATAAATACTACTGTCTACTACAACGAATCGTTCTTTACACCGAACATTCCCCACACCGAGTTTTCCGTACACCGAATTTTCTGTACACCGAATTTTCCTACACCGCGTTTTCTTACACCGAATTTTCCTACACCGAAATTTCCTACACCGAATTTTCCTGCTCCCTTTAAATACAATCTTTCCTTTTTTTCCTTCCTTTTGTTACTTTTTTTAAAGCAAAACTGCAAGTAACGTTTTAGAGGTTATTAATATATATATTTTTTCAGCTTCTCACACAAACATGCAGCGCAGCAATCCTTTCTTTTGTAATCACTCACGTCGTCGGTCGACACGTGAGCGTGGCGCTCACAAATTACGCATAGTCACATTTATACAGCCAGTACTACTCGAACAGAAGAGAATGAAAAGATTACACTTGGCTCTCACACATAAGACACAGCTAGACAGCGTCTCAGGTCTGTGACCCCACTAGGGCGACTTTGAAACGAAAATATAAAATAGGGTGAGCGCTGCGCTCACCTGTCGACTGTTCCCGGGTTAAACAAAATAAAGCATCACAATAATAATAATAATAATAATAATAATAATAATAATAATAATAATAATAATAATAATAATAATAATATTGTCTATTCCCATTTCTCTTTCAAAGCAGTTTTTCGCGCAAAAACTTCAGTAAAGAGACTTTTTATAAAATGTTTAACTTTACAAAAAAAATCAATAGGAGATCCGCAGCTACACGAAGAACTAATTGTTATATGAATAATTTGCGGTCACTAGCACCCATATGCAGTAATATTTTTCAAGAGGTGGCCCAAGGTATTGCTCCCGGAACTACGAAATTTCCCCCAGGGCATAGTTCATATCGAGCTCAATGGGGATTCCCAGTATTTTGCAGTAATACTTTTCACATCTAATGTATTGAAATCCATCAGTAACAAATCTGAAATCATTACTGCCCATATGAGATATCGCCAAAGGATCGACTTTAATCCCCAAAGTAACGACATATACGAAATGTTTCTAAAGAACAAGTAATAACTCCGTGAACATATAGTACTCACAATAGAACATTCCGATTTGGTGAATTAAATTGTTGAAACTGATTACTAGCACTGGATTCAGCACCAAAATAAACAGAGAAAAAGAGAGTGTTTAGTGGCAGACCGTATACTGGGTGGGAGATAAGTGAGGGCAAAGTGCGAAGATAGAACGTAGAAAATGTCTAGAAATGCCACGTTAATTTTGAAACGAGTACAGAGATTGAAACGAGTTCATGCAGACATGCTTAATTTTACACACCTCCTTTTTTGTTAAGGTTACTGATCAGAACGAAATAATTATTCTACCATCCAGTAAAATGTTTTCTTTGTTTTGAACTTTCTTTTATGATCAATATTCCAGGTAACTTATGTCAGTTGTCTTTTTTCGTTCCTATTTTCTTTCGTTTTTTTTCCATCGCTCACTTGTCGCACTCTCCCATGTTTGAAATAAGCGAGTGGATTTAAAGCAGATAAAATTTCTCCTTTCATTGTTTCCGCTTGTCTTTCCTTTGTTTGGCACATAGAAATAAACTTCACAAAACATGCTACTATTTCTTATCATTCACGGCATCAGCCATCCAAAATTGTACACATAGTTATATTTGTCATCGCCTATGTGAACAGTTCCAGTGGTGATTTCTTGATTATTCTCAGGACCTGTGTGAATATTTCCCTAATAATGTTGGTAAATTGGTATAAAGATCATCATCAAAAAATCATGAACATTTTCTAAACTATGTTACAAATGGTTGTTGAGCCTGTAATTCTTTCAATTTCTTTTAGAGAATCGTCCAATTTAGAGGAGTTCGGATTAGGGATGGTATAGAGACGAGACCGCAGTGTAGGGCTTGTCTCGTTTGACAAATAATGGCCTCGATCCTGATCTCGTCTCGATAAACGCTTGTCTCGATTTAGAGTGGCAAGTCTCGATTTCGTCTCGGAATAAGTAGTGTGAAATAAAAAATGTGAAAGTAGTATCATCTTACAGACTGTCGTTTCATCTTTCTTATTTTTAGCCTTCATTCTTGAATTAGAATTATTGAATGGCGTGTCCATTCGTAGCTAAGTTGCAATGCTCATGCTTCGTATGCGTGTTTGCGGATTCAATCATTAGTATGTATATCAAGCCTTGGATAAAACTCGAATAGTGATCCACATTTCACTTTAAACAACATATCTTGTCTCATATAACCTCAATATTTATTATATAGTGAAACTCTAATCAATCAACTTCAATACTATAGCTTATTTTCTTCCTGCTGAATCAGGGTTATTCAACATTCCTACCAGATAATGCCGTCGATAGTAGCAAGAATGTATTTAAACGATAGGATATTTAAATTTTACAATTTCGTATTTATTATCCATTAATTCTTCTTTGACTGCCATGTTAAACAAAGAAAATCACGTTCATTATCTTAACAAATAGATATTTTACTAATACAATATTTGTTTCAAATGGATGAAATCCTTAATTACCTTTCACAACACCAACTTTAATTGACACTTTATAACACGAGCTTATTGCAACCTTAGGATGCGCTTATTCTCCATAATATTATAGTTACACATTAAGCTGTAGGTCCGCGTCCCATATAGCCTTGGTGCAGAACGGGACATTAAACTTAAATCCAACAATCATCTTGTATTATCTATGGTCTCGGGTTGTGTCACCAAACACGAGATTCAAACTCAGATATCTCTCCTAGTTCAGATTTCACTTTCTGTTTCTTATACAAGCTCATAAGACTGTGATATATTATATAGGTATACAACCTTTTTTTTTCACCTAACAGTATGAATAGTTCCAAATTATCGTACACTTCCGTGTTTGTAGTCGAGCAAATCGAAACTGCTAGAATGTTTTATATATATAATAACGAGAAAAAAAAACATAATTATGCAAAATGGAAAAAGAAAAATAATAAATCTCCGAATAGTACCTACCATCACTGAATTAAACTTTAAGAAAACACTGGCGTAACAGCCTTTATGGGACCATGGCTTGAAAGTTGTTTTACGGCACTCATGCCTTTGGAGTGATGTGTGGTCAGCACATCGCCCCCCCTCGCCGTTAATGCTGGATTACTAGACGGGAGTTCACCGGGATTCAAGTTTCGCCTATTCAAGATTCGCCTAATACCTCCTAGCTATGCAAACGTCAATCAAAGCGATGACACAGTTAATTTTCTTACTAGGCGAAAGTTGATTTTTTAAAGCACTTCGTTTAGCTCACATACGTTGGTAGTCCTGCACCTTATTAATAGTTATCATTTTTTCTTGAAAGTACTTTCACGTTCTTATTAAATAGTCCAGTATGTAGCGGAAAATTTTGACAAACCCAGCGCAAATTGGTAGCCTAACGAAACTTGCAGGATAGTTTCCTTTTAGCAAGTATAGTTATATCCTGAAAGTTCCCGAACATTCCTCTTGAGCTACATCCAATGTTGCTGCCATATTCAATTTGGCCGACACTGTGTATAGAAAAATAATGTTTTCCTTGATTTCTTAGCTTAGGTTCAATTATACGGTCTTGGTACTTGTAACAAAGTATTTTTGTGAATAAAATTACGTTTCTTTCGTATATTCATCTCTGTAGGTCAGGTAGATATAAATCTAGAAATGAAGGAGTAGGCTTGTATCGCTTAATGTTGTGCCTGTGTTTCTGTCAAGCGTATTTTTCTGATTTCTTTGCTTGTTTATACAAATAATATTTATATAAGTAAAAAAAATAGAGAAAAAAATATGTGAACATGCTAGAATTACACTTGACATATACAAAATATGATGCATTTGAGAACAATAGGGCATTATACGGAAGTTTCTGTAATCTTATTTAGCAAAATAATCTGTAGAGAAAACGTTATTTAAGCAAAATTCAGATTTTTATAAGCGATAGAAATAATTTATGGTACATAAAAGACCAAAAAAAGAAAAAAAAGTCCATCCCTGGCACGGTACACTGTTGGGACATAAACGATACGGTTGGGCGTAAATAAGGGCCCCGCAGGTCCCGCATTGCAAGGGGGAGCGAAGCCATCACGGGGCCACAAATCGTAATGTAGGACGTAGAGAAGGGACCCCATTCCACGTTGTCTGCTGGGTGGCCCCCAAGCCCTTAGTTACGCCACTGCATGTCTGAGTGAAACAATCTCGAACATAAACAATAGGCCCAAGTACATGAGAGTTTTACATTTGCAATACACGAGCTTTAAAAAAAAAATGGTGCTGCTATTTCCAAACAACGAACTAGGTAGCGTTCTCCATTTTCTCTTCCGATCCTCAATACTTGAATATGTTGCTCCCCCATATCAATTACTTGAATATGTTGCTCCAGCAAAGTTAGCTCCTCATGGTACACTTTCTATACGTGCCGTCTGCTCACATTTGCTCTTAAGAGTAAAACTGAGGAGTAAGTGACTGGTGTGAAATAAGTCTTCTGTATGTGAAATATCGACAGAAAGCCAGTGCGTCATCCCATGGGATGCATAAAAGTATAATTGGAAACGTTATCCCACTTTTACTAGTTCTTCAGAATTCGTGGTAGAATTATTGAATATACTCATAACCTGTTACAATTAACTGTCTATCTCTTGAGTAGTTTCAGAGGTTTTCTTCCCTTTTTGGAACAGAGACAAAGCTATGTTACATCCTGAAAATTCATGTAAAAATATCATCACATCATCCATGTTTCCTCCTGTATTTTCACGTATTTAAACATTTTGACTGATTGATCAAATCTGCTTTCTTTATGAAAAATCAGAAAAATACGCTTGAGGAAAAAAAAAAAAAAAAAAAAAACAGATACAAGATTAAACGACACAACCCTTTCCTTCATTTGTAACTTTATATCTACCTAACCTACAGAGATTGTATCAAGCGAGAAGAAATTTGTTTACAAAATATTTTGTTATAAGTTTCAAAATCGTATAATTGAACGAAAGGTAAGAAATCAAGGAAACAAGGATATTCTATAGACTGCGGCGATCACATGAGATATGGCAGCCATATTGGGTGAAGCTTAAGTGAATATCTGATCACTTTTAGGATATGTCTATACTTGATGGGAAGAATCTGTCCCATAAGTTTTATTGTTAGTTTTTTTTTTCCGGTTCAGACCCCTGCATACTGCACTAAAACAGTTTGCACTTAATTAAAAATTTACACTTTTAATGGTGATGCTCGATGTCAAGCGTATGCTATCTATACCGTAATTGTGCTTATACTGATCTTTGGTGCTTTGTTTAATTTTATTTCATGAATTATGCAAACTCTCGTCGAATTTGTGACTTCACTTTATATTTTCTGTAATGCATTTTGTAACTTCATGTAATATTTTCATATCTTGGTGTCAAACATATATTATCTAGTCATATAGTGTAATTGCGCTTATACTGTTTTGATGTGTACTTTTTATTTTTATTTTTATTTTTATTTTTTTAAAATTTAGAAACTACAAATTTCTGAAATTGTGTCATTTCTTGTCAGTACTACCAACATAATTTCACATTAGGCAATATTGAATTCAAGATTCGCTTACACTTTCTCTTGAGTTAACATCTGCAAATTTCATTGCCTGAGGTTATTAGACGAATCTTGAATGGCCGAATGTTGAAGTCACCGAGTTCAATACTTTCATTCAAGTAATTCCCCAACTGTCCTCACGACGCTGGGTGTATACCGAAATGTCGATACCATGTAATGAGTACGCATGGTCACTCGGGCCAGATCCGGTACAATTTAACTTCGCTGATCTCACTAGGACATTGCCGACTAAATTAAACATTAACAACTTTGCTTTCCAGTTAACATTATTTAGCTTTTCTTTACATTGGTATCTACGTAAAATAGAAATTTCTTTTTATTCCACGCACGCAAGCGCTTGTAATAAACAACAAAAAATTTTAAATGTATCTTTCTGTGGATAATTCCTTAATTGTGTAACTAGAGGCGGATCCAAGTTGAATATTGGGGGGGGGGCAGTCGTTCGAGCTCAAAACAAGGTCATAATAGATTGCAAAAAAGAAAGAAGAAAGAAAAAACGAAAAGTCAAACAATTTTAGAAAAGGGAATGGGCTCTTCTGTAGAATTAATATGAACAAAAACACCAGAGGTACAAAAAGTGCAGCCAAGTTCGTCAGCCTCAAAAAGTGTTGAGAATAGGATGGATGAGCCAAGTTCCTTACCACTGCATCTGAAACGAACACTGGAACTTGGCGCGAGATGTCTAACATATTCGAATACATTAAGATGTCCGTTCCTAGTTTCACGGCCAGGACATTTCAGCCATAAGGCTAATGGTAACCCCCAAATTCACCACGCTCACAAACACCATCCGTAAGGCTCGTTAACATCATTTACCTTGACACTTCGTGAAGGAATATAAGTTTTCCTTGTCTGAGTTTCGAACCACCAATCTTACTGCAGTATACTGTATATGTGCCTTAGCGCCTTAGCGAAGTTGATATTCTTAAGGTTGGTGGTGGTCCCAAACCCACCACGCCCACCACCACTATCCCTAAGGTTCCTTAGCATCATTTTCCTTGATACCTCGCGCCAAGTTCCAGTGTTCGTTTCGGATGCAGGGCCAAGGAACTTGGTTCATCCATCCTCATCTCAACACTTTTTGAGGCTGACGAACTTGGCTGCACTTTTTGTACCTCTTGTGTTTTTGTTCATATTTCACTTCTTTTTGTAATTCACCATGTCAATATCGTTTATCTTAATTGTGGTATATTATTGGATTTAAATTTAAAATTGTACATTTTTAAAGGAGTCATAATGTGTCACATGCAACATTAGTTCCCAAGGGCTCTCCCACCGGAAATCGAACCCAGGACGCCGTACAAGAAAGGCGCACATGCTAGCCACTAGAACAGCGGAGAGGATTTATTCTATTAAATATCTGTCAGAGAATTATGTCCAAACGTGATTCTAATTCATTTACCCGAACTACAAAATCACGATCGCTAACATCTCATTTTTCATTACCTAAATACGAAGAGTATCAACAGGGCCCAAAACCCTTAATGCTGAATCCTCGCTGCTACATCACTAGACATGGCTGGTGTTTCAATATATTTAATTGTTCTCTGCCATTCCACATTGCGAAATTACGGAGTTCATTACATGACGCGCATGTTGCGCAGTTTCATACTGCTTCGGGTTTTCCTTCCAATGATATACACCTTTCAAATAGCTTGTAATCTTAATAATATTTGCCACCAACATATCCAACTGTATATAAAACTACATGAACTGACATAAATTAAAGAAGTGCTTCCGGTTGACGTGGAAAGTTGAAATGATGAAGGGGGATGAAGAATTTCCCCGTGTTATTTAAATGGGTCTTTTTTGGACCTATAATCTCATGTTTTAGGAACTTGGAATTGGAATAAGAACTTGAAATTCAGTATGCTTCTACGTTTTCGTTAGTATTACCTAAGTAATCAGTAAAGATAAACAATTCCAACTTTAGAGTGGTTTTATGAGGAACTGAAAAACCATTTCCATGTTATTTATATTGGACGTCTTCTACACCCCAAAATGTTTATTCACTTCCGGCAGGATTAGAATGATGAAATTTGGCACGATTGTAGCCTCCCGCGACTAACCTACAGGAAAATTGCTAAAAGTGATTTTTTTTGTTGTTGTTGTTGTTTTTAAGGAATCTAAAGGGAGATGAAGGAAACCCCATGTTATTTAAATAGGCGTTTTCCTGGGATACAAAATCTTATGTTTTAGATAGTTGAAATAGGAAAAGAAATTTGAAATTCGGTAGAATTGTGAGCTTAAGAGGTGTGAGGAAGTAGGCCGAGCAAAGGCGGACGCGTGGGGGCGACCCTCAGGTGGGCAAATTCAGGAAATATGAAGAGCAAAGGCACGAAATTCACTGTTGATGAAAAGGCTGATACGTAAGAGATTCGCACACTGTTCACAGATAGAGACACGAAGCATCAAGAACATTTTTACATAATGACTGTGGTAACCATAACATAACTCGTGGTACCAATATATTTACGAAATCCGTTACATCTTGTTGCTAGTCTCACATAAACACGAACAATTAAATTTCTCATTTCTTCGGAAACTTCATTAATTATAAATATCCTCACTTCTACAATCTCTTACTTATCAATTAATTTCAATATCTATTTAATACAAATGACTGCAATAAAGGAAAAATCTTCACCGAAAAATGAAAAACAATATTGGCTCCCTTGTCTGGGTTTCCAACCACGAAATTTACGGCAGTATGTACGTGTCTTAGCCCACGTTTTTAAAAGTTAACTGATGCACAGAATATGCCTCATTAACTTGCTTAACTACTTATTACTAGCTTTCACTTTTTTACTCGCACACACAGAAAAAACGTACGTAGGTACATAGGTTACATAGGTAGGTATGTGGCGTACGTAGGTTACATATGTAAATCCTGCAGTTTTTGGACTTAACGTACACTAAACGTATAACTGAGAAAGTATATTTTAAACATACTTTCCGTATAAGTGTTCCCAATAAACGTACTTTCCGCACAAAGGAAAGAACTATGTAGACAGTCAGAATCTCACATACAGATGGCCGTTTGTAACTTATAGTTGACGTACGTAATGTATGGAAGGCTGTTAGATGTCAGACATCCTGTAATGCCACTGAGTAACATCTACGCGGGAAAGAGGCCAGTACGTATGTAGCATATGGATAACGTATGTTAAGTATTGATTTCTATAGTAAACATAAGGATCCCGTATACTTGTACAATATACCAATGTCCGGATAACGGATTTTTCTCGGTGACCTTAGCTCGTTTTTCTATTAATCTAGAACGACAGGGACACGAACACAGAAACATCGAGGAGAGTTAAAATTCCAAAGGCTCTTCTACCGGGAATCGAACTCGGGACCCCATACTCCAAAGGCGCACGTGATAGACAGCGAGGAGGGCACCAACTCGACTACTCGGACGATTGACAACATTATCACAATGCACGTGATGTGTTTAATAACGGAATCGTTCCCGATTTCTGATTTAAGGACAGTTTTTTTTTCAATGAAAAATTTTTCCATAGCAAATTCCTCAAATTTCATTCTCAAGCCGTTACAGGGTACCTTCATAGAGTTTCGCATGTTTTTCTCATTAAGAAGTACGTAATGGACAGTTTTTGGCCCATAAAAATTTCCATAGTACATTACTTAAATTTGGAACCTTTTACTTAAATAAGTCATTATATAAGGTAGGTACCATTATGCTGAGTTTCAAATCTTTATCTCATTTGGAAGCACCTAATCAATGATGAGTGAGTAAATGAACCGATCTCTGTTTGAGTAAGGACAGTTTTTCTCCTATAGAAAATTCCATAGCACATTCCTTAAATTTCGGACATTTTTCATATTCAAGCTATTACTGTATAAGCTACCTTTGTGTAGACATTCACATCTTCATCTCATTGGAAAGTATCTAATGGCTACGGACAATTTTTCGCCTATAAGAAATTTCCCATAGCACATTCCTCACATTTCGGACTTTTTCCATACTCAGGTCATTATAAGATACCTTTATGCAGAGTTTCACATCTTATCTCATTGAGAAGTACCAAATGAAAGTGATGAGTGAGTGAGTGAACCGATTTCTACTTTGCTAAGGACAGTTTTCATGCATGAAAAATTTCTCATAGCACACTCCTCACATTAAGGATCTTTTTCACACTCTAGTCATTATAAAGTACCTTTAAGAAGAGCTTCACATCTCTATCTCATTGAGAAGCACGTAGTCAATTTGATGAATGAGAGGACGAACCTATATATGTTTGGCTAAGGACAGTCTCTAGCCCATAAAAAAATCCCATAACACATTCCTCACATTTCCAACTTTTTCTGTACTCGAGTCATTATAGGGTGCTTCTATGCAAAGTTTCACGTTTCTATCTCATTGGGAAGTACCTTATCAATTTGATGAGTGAGTGAGTGAAACGATTTCTTGCTTAGCTAAGGACAGTTTTTTGCCCATGTAAAATTTCCCATAGCACATTCATCAGATTTCGGACTTTTTCTATACTCAGGTCATTATAAGGTACCTTTGTGCTAAGTTTCACGTCTCTGTCTCATTGGGAAGTACCTAATCAATTTGATGAGTGAGTCAGTGAGTCAGTGAGCCTGAAAACTGCATATTTTAGGGGTCCAGTGCTCGAATATGGTTGAAGGTAGGAATGTGAGATTTGGTATATGATCACATCTCTCGGATATCTCCTTAAATTCTAAATTTCATGTTTCTTCCCGTTACTAGAATCGGTTTTACAGAGCCTCGAAATCGGCGATTTTACCCAAATCTCTAGTTGTGTATAATATGCTTACGGCAGTGCAGGCCAGTTTTCATTTTCTTCGCGTAACTTGGCTGCCATGCACTGCCATGCATGTTGACTTGTTTAAACGTTGATACGGATGGATTACAAATAATAATAATAATAATAATAATAATAATAATAATAATAATAATAATAATAATAATAATAATAATAATAATAATAAACAGTAGTAGCAGTAGAATAAGAATAATAATAAGAATACGAATTCTTCTTGAATCATGAACTTTAATTTCTATTCATACGCTAGTTATATTACTTCCTTCTTTGTATTTTCAATTGCACTTGCATGTACGTTACGTTTATTGACTTTCTGTACCGTCAAAGTCCTAAGGAATATTGGCAAACACTTGTGGACAAATGGGTTTATAGCTTACTGTTTACCACCTACATTTTCGAAAGTGGGCATTTTCTGAGCAAGAATTCCAATGCAAGTAATTTATTGAGATGTATTGATTCATTTAACTTCTGCAATTGAAGACTTACTTATTTTAGGTTTTATTCTATAATTATAATACAATGTTTAAAAAAAATCAAGAGCTACAACTTTGTAATGGGTTTTATTTTTTTAAAATCCTATTCTTGGGGTTGCGATCGCCCCCGATCGCTATCCTGGATCCGCCCCTGTGTTTGTTTTACAAAATTAGATTTCGAGATTTTTGGGGAACATGCTCTTTGAGTACTAAAAATGACTTAAAAGGAATAAAGTATAATATTTGGAATATATATTTGTGATGAGTGGAGAGCTAACTTCAGGAAGTTACAATTAATAGGGATCAGGTCCCTGTATTTCACCCCCTACAGTCCCCGCTCTGTTCTAGTGGAGCGTGATGTAAGAGGCTCCGAGTTCGATTCTTGATCAGCTTTAAAATTTGAACTTATTAACGTAGATCTGATTCGATCTTGAGGTATGGATTCACTTATACGGAAACCTCGGTGGCTCAGTGATAGAGCACCTATCTACTTCTTACTTCTTAGGATATGTGGCCCCTGCTTCGGTCCTGGTTCTCGCTAGTGTTGCCACGAGACGAGACATTTCTCGTGTCTCGTCTCGTCTCGTCTCGTTTACGAGACGAGACACGAGACGGGACAGAACCCTCTTAGACGAGACACGAGACGAGACAGACTGCTTGTCCCGTCTCGAAAACGAGACGAGACACGAGACGAGACGGGACGTCTCGTGAAATGTCTCGTCTTGTCTCGTGTCTCGAAAATGAAAACGCTGGCGGTAATGGCCAAGATTGAAATTGCCAGTGGTCATATAGATTGCAAAAGGAAAATCCCCTTTGTGAGAAAACATGTTGAAAAGCCTTCATAGAAAAGTGTCCTCTGTCTATTGAATGAAACAATCGTGATACATGAGCTTCCAGAAATATCATCCTTAATGTCTTGTCCCCAATTCCCATTGCTGTAAACTGAGGAATTCTCATTTTTTTTATTTCTGGCTGGAATGATGACAAACAAAATCAAAGACAGGGAAGATTTTTACAAGGTCAAGAAACCGAGCTACCACTACCATCTATTCAATTTGAAAACTGGGTAAGGTCTACACTTGTCTTTATTCTCTGGTGGCGGTATTTTTTTGCTATATGAACCGAAAACGGCAATTGAAGTATGTCATCTTGCAACTGAAATTTTGTCTTCTCTCTCTCTCTCTCTCTCTCACACACACACACACATACACACACACACATAAAACACACTTTTACCATTTTACCAATCGCTCGCTTATTATACAGCAGTCATGTTGTAAAATTCACCTCTTCGTTTGGAAGGCGGGCGGACGACAAAGGAAGCAAAGATATTATCGACGAACCCTTCAAATTGTTTACTTTCAGCAAATTTATGATACTAATAATAACACTTTAGGTAAAGGAGTTTTACAGGGGGACCTTCGTTTTGTTACGCGGAAATGTTTGATCTGACCAGAGTGCGAAATTGCCCTCTGCTTCCATGTTTAGAGGAGGGGAATACTTCCCTTTCCTAGTGAATAATATTCATTAGGACCTGAATTATCTTCAGAAATTGTTTCTTACAGGCGCATAAAACCTCTCGAACTTGATAAGTGTAAAGAACATTTGGTATAATATTCATGGAACTCCGTTGAAAGCAGAAAATATCATAAGAATGATCAAAATTCGAACATTGAAGAACATAATTAACAGAAATGAAATAGGATACCCAAACCATATTTTTAAACCTGCTATAAAATGTATATCCTATATTTTTACTAATTCCTTACTCCCATGAAAGTATCCTGGGGAGGATATTCTCTCCATTTTTTTCAGACTGAAATCCTTTTATCCCGTACGATTCCCCCTCCCTGACACAGTACGAAAAAACAAATGCTGTTGAAATCCATACACATGACCCTTCCGGGACTCAACCCGGGGCCTTCAAGCCGATGGTCTATCGCAGCAGACCGCTAGGCTTGGTATGAAGATGTACGTTGTATGATTGAGAATAGATCCCGACAATATAAGGAACTTTAATCCAAAATTGCCACCCAAAAATCAACTTTTTTTTTTTTTTTTTTTTTTTTAGACATTAGCTAATCTGGGTGTACTGTCATGAGTTTGTTACACAAACGGGGCAAGCACCACATAGTAACATACACCCCGCTGTTATGGGAACAGACTTGAACCATAGAGGTGAAGACTGGCCCCAAGCATTCTTTCGTCCGATGTGTCGTTCAGCTCCCATTACTATGGCACTTTAAGTAGAGCTTAGTGTGCAGTAACATATAAAATTTCAATCAAATACTTTCCATTACTCAATAAAATTATTTGGTTCCGAGCTTTTTTTAAAAAAAAAAAAATTGCAACAAATCTAAATATGCTAAAATGGAAAGTAGTTTTTGGATTGTTATGGGTTAACACTGTGAAACCTAAAGGCTGGAATATATGAAATCAAAGTGTACACACATATCTATCTCTCTATTTATCTATATATCTTTCCATCTCTCTCTCTCTCTGTATATATATATATATATATATATATATATATATATATATATATATATACAGACACTATAAAGCAAGTGGGCTGATAGTATAGATAGTGTCGGGGATGATGACACCTTTACATCGAACTTTGCTTGTCGTGTAAACATTATTTAACATTAGTGTCTTCATCTTCGACGTACCTATGAGCAATTTACTGTATATTCGTGTATTGAAACTGGTGAAACAAATTTCAATGTTTTAGAATGTAATAAAAAGAAGCCAGGGTCGAGAAGCCTCAGACAACTAACAGCAGAGATATATTATCTTGTAAACTATTTATCCTTACCTTGTGAGCTTATTTGAATTTATTTTTAAGACCTTTAGGTAACTTTGGTCGAATGGATGATAATGGGAAAATTAGTGGAATGAAGAAAGTGGTAGGATACTAGACAACTTCGAGAAAACACACACATTCGAAAAATGAAATGAAATGAAATGAAATCTTTGAGTTTTACGTCCCACGGTTATGCCGGTTAGGCTAAAGGAGACAGTGATGATGAGTAATGAATTAAATGGTGGAATGAAGAAAGTGGGAGGAAACGGGAGAACCCCGAGAAAACCCACGCACACGGTGTTTGTCCACCACAAAGTTCACTTGGCGAGGCTGGGATCGAACCCGAGACCCGAAGCACCAGAGGTGAACGCTCTACCACTGAGCCACCGCGGTCCCCACACACATTCAATGTTTGTCCACCACAAAGCTCACATGGCACTAACCGAGATCGAACCGACTACCACATACACCAGAGGTGAAGGCTTCACGGTGTAGTTACCGTGACATTTCTTGTCTTGTGTGTTCTGGGTAATACTTGTAACTTACAAGGGAAGAGAGGGAGATTATATATCGAAGTGGAAGATGGTTTATATACCAATCGAAAGCACTAATGACGCCTATTACAAAACTGTAATAAAAATTTTCCGAATGCATATACTATGCGAGTTATATGGATATATAGAGTGTCCAGATAAGCCGTTACCAGCCCTTGAAATCGCAGACGATAAGACAGATGCCAAAACTGGAAAACATGTGTTTGATCATTTTAAAATTACAACGTATCAAAGCAAAAATTCTTGTCACAATGCCACCCGCAGTGTACTGGGCGGGGTCCAACTCAAAAATTACAAAAGGTAAGGGGGACAAGTAGTATATCGTTCGAAACTTCTTGGCAAATGAAAGAAGACGGAACAAGTCTCAATACTCTAAAATTACCTTGTGCAAAATGGCGGCCGGTCAAACTGTCAGCAAAAACGTAATTGTAAAGTCGATGGCCACCCCCCAAAAAATCCTGAAACGGTGAGGCAGATGTCAAAAGAGGAAAACATGTGTGTCATCATTTCAAAAGTACAATGATTGGAAGTAAAAATATTTGTCTCAGGGTCCTCCACAATGTTCCAGGGAGGTCATGTTCAAATTGTTCAAATGGCAAGGGAGGTCAAGTAGCACATCGTTTAAAGCTGTTATTAAATGAAAGCAGATAGAACAAGTATGGACGCTCTACGATAATACTGTGCAAACATCTTGCATTTTAGTTGTTCTTTCTGTAACCAGGTTTTAGTTTATTTTCACTTTAATTCTTGTACTCAACGGAAAGAAAGGAAATGCCCCTACTGTGAGATTCTGCTCTTTGAGCCCAATAATATCTAAATAAAGAAAAAAAATAATAAAATAAAAGCAAATTAAGACATAAAGAAAAGAAACGACAACATTTGACATCTTTAAGTATAGAACTGATTAGTTAACATATAATGTACTTCCACAAACATAAATAAGTAGAGGTTGGAGCCATCAGAAGTAAAGACTCTTACCTCTACTTATTTATGTTTATGACTGCACAACACTGGTACTTATGCTCGTTATCTGGTTTATCAATTATAAAATGATTCAAACGAAAGAGTTCCTTGCACCAGGAAGAGTAAATACGTACAAATGTCTCAGAATGAATACAAGTGCCGATTGCAAAATGGAAAGTGAACGTGCTCAGAAAATCGAAATGAAGATGTACATTTTGACCGGCCGCCATTTTACACAGGGTAATTTTAGAGGATCGAGACTTGTTCCGTGTTCTTTTATTTCTCAACAGCTTTATTTGACCATATTTGCCATTTGAAAATTTTGAGTAGGACCCCGTCTGGAACCTTGTGGAGGACCCTGGGACAAACATTTTTACTTTCAATCATTGTACTTTTGAAAATATGACACACATCTTTTTCTTTTTTGACATCTGTCTTACCGTTTCAGTTGTTTTTTCTTTCTTTGGAGGGTGGCCATAGACTCTACAATGACGTTTTTGCTGACAGTTTGACCGGCCGCCATTTTGCACAAGGTAATTTTAGAGAGTTGGGACTTGTTCGTCTTCTTTCATTTCCCAAGAAATTTCGAACGATATACTACTTGACCCCCTTACCTTTTGTAATTTTTGAGTTGGATCCCGCCTGGGACTCTGCGGGTGGCCCTGGGACAACAATGTTTGCTTTGATACATTGTACTTTTATAATGATCAAAAACGTGTTTTCCAGTTTTGGCATCTATCTCATCGTTTGCGATTTCAAGGAGTGGAAATGGATTTTCTGGACACCCTGTATATTCATATAACTCGCACAGTATATGCATTCGGAAAATTTTTATTAGTTTTGTAATAGGCGTCATTAGTGCTTTCGATTGGTATATAAACCATCTTCCACTTCGATATATAATCTCCCTCTCTTCCCTTGTTAGTTGTATCTTGATTAGCATGGTGCAGCCTGCTACATTTTACTTTCGTTCCCATGGTATGCTGCTATATTTTTACGAGACAAGACGAGACAAAACGAGACAAACGAGACGAGACGAGACGGGACGGGACAGAACCTCTCGAGACGAGACACGAGACGGGACGAGCACATTTTTTCGAGACGAGACACGAGACGAGACATGCTTTGCACGAGACGAGACGAGACAGCCTGAAGTCTCGTCTCGTCTCGTCTCGTGGCAACACTAGTTCTCGCCAAGGATGAAAACTATGTGCACGGGTTTTCTCGAAGACCTTCCATTACCTCCTGCTTTTTATATCGCCAAGATTTTACCATCACTTGTTTGTTTCATTCGCTACCATCTCCTTCAGCCTAGGAGCATAATTGTGTGGCACTAAACTCAGAGATTTCATTTTCAAGCAGTGATTATTTCAGAGAGTGACAGGGAGCCCCTTGGAGCAATTGAATTCCTCCTGGGCATGTTAAATGTGGATTTCCCACCATTTCAACAATATTACTTTTCACACCTAATCTAAAACCATTACTGTTTTCAAGCAACGTATAGCTTCGGTACTAGAAAGAGGTCATAAATAAAGTTCTCATTTATTCATTGGTAAATCCTTTGGTAAAGATGATGCTGAAATTATAACAAAGCAAAGATTTTATAAAATACATTAAAAAGAAGAAACTATTTTTGAGAAGATAAAATGAAGAAATTAAAAACATTGAGTGCGGTTTTCTCGAATATCAGGGAAGTAGTTTAGTTTATAAAAACATTTAATCTCGCAAATGCTTTTAGTGTTAATTTCATTTCTTCAATTTACCACCACAAAAACTATTTTCTCCCAAAATTATTGTTTTCAAAATTTCTTGATGTTATTAACTATATTATTTGAATATCACTCATTCTAGCTTTGGAACTTCTTGTATAAATTAAAAGACAAAGTCTAACCAAAGCAATTTGCCGAAACTGTAATGGTATTATTTATTGGTTAATGTATGCTTTGGTCAGAATTTGTCTTTTAATTTAAACTATATTATTATTATTATTATTATTATTATTATTATTATTATTATTAGTAGTAGTAGTAGTAGTAGTATCTCCATAGCTAAGAGATTAGCGTACGCGTCTGTGGCGTGGGGTACCTGGGTTCGATTCCCAGTAGGAGCTCATGTGTTTCGGATTCCACGTTAATCAGTACGTCCACTTTTCATACAGCTTAGCTGCTGAAACGGACGTTAAACTGAAAATCAACTCAACTCAATAATAATAATAATAATAATAATAATAATAATAATAATAATAATAATAATAATAATAATAATAATAATAATAATAATAAACGACACAATGTAAGGAGTGAAAGGCAAGAAACCATATAAAAACTACATGCGATCATATGAAGTCGGAACCTCTCCTTTCAGTGTAATTACCAGTGAGACACTAAACCATAAATAAAACAGTAATATAACGGTCTTATTGATGGTGTTCCTGAAAATATGGGATATATTGTAGAGTGGTGTTACACTGGATTATTTAATTATCATTGAGTAACATGTATTTCTTATTCTATATACATGTATTGTAGTTATTTATTATAATATTTCAAATGATGTGTGTCTTTTAGTCCAGGGCTTCTACATATTTTCTCAGCTTTAAATATGTTTGTGTAGAGCACAGCCTATACAATTGTTATTGAAATCTGTAACCAGTCTTTCTTGTTCGCTTTACTGCTTTATAACCAGCGGAAGAAAACAGCTATAAAGGAACTTCAGGTGTCAATCAACTATTGAGCTGCTGCGTGACGCACGTGGGGAGGGCTCCTCCTCTACATATTTCCCCCTTCTCAATGCTGTTTGCTATGAGCGAACGGTGGTGTGACTTTCTCCGAAGCAATTGTTATGGCAATGATGCTCTATCTGAAATGTTGGTAGACACTGTTTTTGTCAATTTTCCATCCTAATTTCTGTGAACTGTTTAAACAGAATAGTTTATGAAATGAGAAATGCTTGAGAGGAGACGTTTTAAAGAGTACGCTCACAGTTGCCGACATTTTCTTACACATTCTGTTAAGAGTTGGATACCTGGAAATAACCAAAAATCGTCCCGAAAAAACCCCTTGACCATAAAAAATATCGTCATATCGATCAACGTTATTTCTATCTAATTACTGACACGTCTCGGGAAAACGTTTCTTATGCTACTTAGATTGAATTATGTCAGATTCATTGCAATAAGATGTAAAATATTGTTGTTATTTTAAAAAAAAAATCCAAATTATTGGAAACATTTCGTCCCGTTTAAACCCCTCAAAATTATAGATATGTATAAATATGTTATTTATTAAAATCAATTAACGAAACTTTCTATAACAATGTTTCTCACAGTCCTTTACCAATCTCAACAAAATTTATTCGAAAATATAAACTTTTTTGTCCTTCGACTTTTTCGCCTCACAGAAAGATGCCTTGGTGATATGTAATGAACAAAATACATTTTGTTTCTTAAAAAAACAACAAAATATTTATTTGTGAATAGATAATAGGGTCGATAAAGCTTTTTATACTTATTTCTTTGTAAAACGGTGACATCAAAAGTCATTTTTGCAAAAATAGTGATATTTTAGGAAATATATCATGACATTCCGAAAACTAAATTAGAACAGAACGTGTTGATGGCAATAGCATATTCATAGTTTTATTGCTTCACGCATTTCTTCAGATCAAGATTTAGTCAATATAGTATAGAGAGGAGCAAATAAATCAAAGTTAGAAAATATAGAATGTATCTATTGTTTCGTCCTTTTTAGACCCCTAGCAGCTAAAGATAGATAGATAGATAGATAGATAGATATAGATATAGATATATTGTATAATTTAAATTGAATTATACAGTATATATAGGTCTACTGTTTGGTATTTTTTTTTTCCAACACCTTCCTTCTGTTGGAAAATCGTGAGAACTAAAACAGATACTTTTAGAATAATTCCACATAGAAGAAAAGATCGAGATTTGTATTTCATTGCGAGAGAGAGAGAGAGAACAGAGGTTATAGTTAATATATAAAACGTTAGGATACTTTTATTTTATCACACACTGAAATAAAGAATTATAATTAATTATGGAGTAAGTTATATCTTACTACCCTTCTTATTTTTATTTTCTCCCGTAGTGCAAGTCATGGGTGTCTCTGGCAGTGGGACGCGTTCCACCAATATTTTGAGTTCAAAATATTCAATATTTTATTCTAATTTTATTTGTTCACTATCGACAGAATAACAAATAATAATAATTATATTTATTTGAAATATAATATTCCGGCTGTGAAACGATTAGGCTTATAACATAGTTCTTAGGGGGTCAGGGGTCGGTGAAGGTAAGAAGGAAGGAAACAAATTGAATCGAAGATAATAAACAGGCTGGGTTATTAGAACAGAGTAGGTCAAAATAGAGTAGCTCATAAAAATAATCGAAAACGACAGACATTACTGTTAAATTCATAGTTTTCGAACCCACTGAGATGAATAGTGATCTTCTTACTGCCGGTAGCGTCTTCTCTGGGTGTGCAAGTCGTGTGTTATGCAATCAAGGTGTGAGATGCAATGATAGTGAACTGTGTCTTTTTTATTTAAAATGAACATGGAATTAGAAGTAATATGCTGGCAAATTTCTGGCCAATATTCCTTGAGGGTTAATTATTATTATTATTATTATTATTATTATTATTATTATTATTATCTGGAAATCGGGGGTAACATGGACATTAGCAACCCACTACGAAAGTGTTCTTTCGGAGACAATGCCTGAAAATCGAGACATGGTCAAGTTACTATTACTACTACTACTACTACTACTTCATTGTATTAAAACATTCCAAGAAATACCCGAGATACAGGGGAATATTCGTTGTTCAAGAGAGCAAAGGGAAGCATCCATGATTCCTGGAAAGTATTCATTTACATTGATTTAAGTTAAAGTCACTTTATTTGGTTAAAGGTTAAAAATTAATGTATGGAAAATACTGAACCTTATATCTCAGGAACGGTGACATTTAAAAAGTATTTAAATTGCTATGGCTTACCTTTGTCCTAATTTCATCCCTCTAAGTATTATAGCTTCTGAGTCTAAATGTCTCCACGTACAGAAGCGCACTATAATAGGGTGGAGCGAAAAAATAAAAGTTGTGCAATCAAATAGCACTAGCTGCCAAAAGTTTGTGAATTATTTCATAATTTTTGAACTTCATCTTCATTCCACGCAAGAGCCTTAAATGTTTGTAATTTTGATGAAAATTTGATTATTTTCCTTTTTGAAAATACTGATTTTTTTTTTTAAACTGCCCAATGAAATCGAACTAGGTGACAAAAGTTGCATTATGACTAGATTGACAACACCATTCATGATTTTTAAAATAATTTGCATTTTCATCCCCCACAATAGTCTGAAAATTTGCAGTTTTTATGGTATATTCTAAGGCATATTATAGAGCACTAGCAGCGTTCACCCCGCTTCGCTGCGGTCACCCCGGAACGCAATAAACTTTGTTACTTAGATAATTTTTACTTTTTCGCTTTCAAGTGATATGATAAAAACCATAGAAGATTGCAGTAAATCTTAACATTATATCGCCTGTCATTTATGTTAACCCGCCCCGCTTCGCTGCGGTCATCCCGGAAGTTTTCGCTTTCAAGTGATATGATAAAAACCATAGTAGATTGCAGTAAATGTTAACATTATATCGCCTGTCATTTATGTTAACCCGCCGAGTGACACGGTCATGCGGGTTGCATATAAATACGTTTATTTTTACCTATGATGAACTAACAAAGGATTTGTACGTTATGGACACTTGAATGGTCAATTATCTCAAGACACTGGTAATTAAAAATTAAAGTGATATGATAAAAACCATCTAGGGTCCAAATCCTAATAACCCCCCAAAAATAAAAGAAATTGGTTCAGCCGTATTAGCGTGATGAGGTAACAAAGGATTTGTGCGTTCTCTTTTATATATATAGATTTGGATGGCGCAGCAGTGGGTCCTCAAAAATTCTACAGAACTATAGAAAAACGTTTAACCAATTGTGAGCAGTGGCGTAAATCCCGTGGGAATAAAGGGGACGTGTCGCTCAATCTTGGAACTGTGGGGACTGCCCTCTAATAATATGATTTGAGATGCGTTTTTTGGGGGAGAAAAGTGATGATTAGTGTCTATTTGCCACAAAGGAAAATGACACGAAATTGATGTCCCCCAGAATAATCCTCAAATATGCCCGCCTCCAAATGTTGAAAGCAACTCTGCTCCCCTGATCCTCCAGAGCATTGTTTCTCAACTTCATAAATATTTTGAACATCGCTAAAAAAAAAAAAAAAAAAAAGGTATTACCCCCCCATGTTGAAGACAGATCTGCACCGGTGATTGTGAGGATTTACCAATCGTTAATTTTTAACGATTGAAAGAAAAAGACGTTAGAAACCTTAGCACAAACCTATGTGGAATATTTGCAAAGCAATCTCTGCTGGTGAGTGTTCACCGAACCTTTTATCAAGAAGTCCGGAAAAATTATTCTATGCAAGATGGATAACTACTGCCAACCAGGGCCGTAACTTGTGGGGGTTAGGGGTGCAACTGCCTCCCTTCATGGAAGCTCACAGCTGTTCGAGGGGACCCATTTTAAGACAAAAGTTTCTTACTCCATATACGATACGAATGTCAAATTACAAATGAACCACCAAACAGGTTCACTATATTACATAAACAAAACAGCACACAAAAGAAAAATAAAACAAAAATGCGTAGTGGGCCCATTTCAGTACAAAAATGTCTACCATTAGGGGCCCTAGAAATAATATTTATTCGTATGGCTTTGAGATTTGTCAATATTGTCCTCTTAATTAATTTGTCATGTATGGAACGGGTCCAGAGGAGTAACTAACGGCCCCGCAGACTTTGCCATGCGGGATGGCCTACAGGCTCCCGGGGCCCATAAATAGTAAGAGAAAGATGGAAAGAGGGGGCCCAAGAATTAGGAAAAACAACTTTTCTAGGTGGCCTAAATATGCGTATTAATGCTTGTTCCCCCCAGAAAAATCTCAGTTACGCCGCTGCTGCAGAATGCTTAGAGTGTACATAAGCACTACTACCCTATCTTCGGACTTGAAGGAGCTGATTACACTCATCACAAAAGTGTATGCTCCGATATGGTTTTACATTAAATGTAATCCTATTATCAAGGATGCTCCTGTGAACTTATATTATACTATAGTCTTTTCACTATACTTAAACAATGAACTGAAGCTCATTGGAGCTAGGAAATTCAGCTTAATGGTTTCTTCGCGCATCCGGAGAATTTACTGTTATCTATGCTCGCCGATGATCGAAAGCATATTCGAAAACTAGCTATGCGTAGAATCCTTGACACAAGGTCGAGAATCTCAAACCAAACACCTCCTGTACATAAGTTCAGTATTCCAGCAATGTGCTCAGGATTACACTGACCTAATCAACTGACAGGAACGCGAAGTAACAAAGCCACTCCTGACGAGCCATTTGTTGGAAGAGAATCTACAGAAATGTGTTACGGGAGGTTCATCTGTACTTCCGCCTGTTTTCTACTTACCGTATCATACCCAAGTAATCGAGAAGTGCGTTAAAACTGTTACCGAAGCTTCGTCTGAAGAGTGTTTTAGTTCGAGATGGATTTATCAGAGTAATACTTTTGGATAGGTCAATTATGCCCACATTCGAAACAAAATCTCAATATAAACCAAAGAATAAAGAGAGAGAATTTCCAAAGGTAGGGTGGATGAAATGAGAGGATGGGCGGAGCTCTACATGCAGCCACCTCTTCGTGGTGAGTTCTGGAAATGAGGAAAGAGTTGCGTATCAAAAATAAATTCAATGCAAAATTGTTACGTTTATATAATGTAATTTAATATTATGCTCAATGTATTTTTAGATATTACTGTTAAACCGCATTTTAAACCGTTTCGGAGGTAACGAAGACTAAGAAAAATATTTTTAAAATCATTGAAATTATACTAGTCACGCACAAAACTTGACATCTAGCAGGATAATATTTGACAGTTCTTGAAAATTGTTAGTATCTTCAATGGATTTTGAGATTTACTGTATAAATTACAAACTTTTAAGGCCTCTACAGGTAATAAGATAAAGCACAAAAACTATTTCAAAACCATAGGTGTTATGGTAGTGAATACCACTCTTTTTAAAGCAAGTGTGAAGTGATTTGCCGGATTTTAAAACTTCCATAATATTATAAGTAAAATTTCGAAATTTTCCATAAAAACTGCAACATTTCAGGCCCTTGCGAAGAATGAAGATGCAAATTATTTTAAAAATCATGAATGGTGTAGTCAATCTAGTCATTATGCAACTTTTGTCACCTAGTTCGATTTCATTGGGTAGCTTTAAAAAAAATATTTTCAAAAAATATCAAATTTTGATAAAAATTGCAAAATTTTAAGGCCTTTACGGGGAATGAAGATGAAGTTCAAAAATTATGAAAAAAAATCACTAATGTTATACTAGTCAATACACAACTTTTGACGCCTAGTGCTATTTTGTTGGACAAATTTGATAATCCACCCCCCATTTCCTTCACCCTACTGTATAATGTCTGTTAAAACTTATTTCACGACTTATAATTCAACTCAACCAGCATATATCTGCTACAATAAAGTGTCAATGTTTTCTTTGGCCATTGATTTATATCACACCCTGGTATGTCAGAGTGGATCACGGTGGGTCGTGGATCAGAGTGGGCCACCCTCAATGCAGGTGGGTTCAAAGAGGTCAAAGTGGGTTGGTGGGTAAGAACGGATCAAGATGGGTTAGGGTAAGAATAGATCAAGGTAGGTTGTAGGTCAGAGCGGGTCAAGATGGGACGTTTGTCTTGGGTCAGAGCCGTTGGTGGGTCATGATCGTGGGTCACGTTTTCCTTGGCTCACGTCATCTCTCGAACCATCATTATTTTACGGTGAGTGTTTGCTACTAAATAATTATTCCAAAAATTGCAGTAGGCTTTACTGGCACAAATCTCGGGGTATAATGGGGACATGTCCCCCAATCTTGAAACTGGGGTACTGTCACCACAATAATCCGATTTGAAATACGTGTTTTGGGGAGAAGTGTGATGATTTGTGTCCGACTGCCACAAAGGACAATGAGATGAAATTGATATGCCCCCAGAATAAGCCTCAAATCTGCTCGCCTCCCAATGTTCAAGACAACTTGCTCCCCTGATTTTCCACAGTATTATTTCTCAACTTCATAAATATTTTGAACATCGCTTAGAAGAAAATTATGGGTGCAACAGTCTTACCCGTACCGCGCCTCACCAACCCCAATGTTGAAGACAGATTTGCGTCCAATTTACTTAGCCGCAAAGACAAAATTGTAGGCAGTTCACACTCGCTAATTACCATACTGTTGAGGAAAACAACACTTGAAATTCCTGTAACCATAAAAATTAATGCAGATGATATCGACTTTTCTCTATGCACAACAATGTGTACACACTAAACATGTTTATTCCCATTCACAATTCTTGTTTCAACTTTCTCAATAAATGTTCATTGTCAAATTAAGTTTTCCTGCCAAATCACCCCTTTGTTGTAGATCCCTAGTGTTCGTAAAACGCAGCTCTTGAAGGATAGTAGGGAATTGGAGAAGCCACCCTCAATTCAGTCGATAATTCCCCCTTTAATGCCTAACGTTTTATATTATTGGAACTCGGGCAACTCAATATTACAAATTAAACCCTAAGCAACTTTTTGCTTCATCCGAGGGCGGTACCGTGATCTGTCCTAATCCCAGCGGCCGACTCGAAATCCTCTTCTTGCGTATAGCTCTTTCTTTCAATCATATCCTGAGACGGCTTCATATTCGTATTCGCATTTATTTTGATTGTTTCTTCTTATGTTCCGTAACGTCTTTGGTACGTGTGGAACCCGAGAGAGAGCTAGTTCAGGTGGGAACTCGACGATGTTCGTGAAGAGGGCAGCGACAGTTACGATCTCGTGGGCCGGCAGCGGATTTCGAACCCGAAACCTTCTCTGGATGAGACTGCTACAAAGCAGGTGAAAAATGTCCTCCTGTGTGAGACCATAATACCCATACGGTCTGGAAGAGAATAAGAGGTTTCCTTTGGAACCAGTCTGGGTGAGACCATAAGAGCCCATATGGTCGGGAGGAGACTAAGAAGTCTGAACTCACTCCGTACGGTCTGCGAGAGACTAACTAGTGTGATGTTACTGCATACAGTCTGGAGGAGACCAGGTCAACTGAAAAGACCAAGAGCTTTGCATATTCCCCCTTTTCATATCATCCTTTTCCAACTATTTTGTTTTGAACTTTTGAAAAGGGAAAGGAGAGAGAGAACTTGAAATCCGGGCATGTTCCAAAATTTTCTTCATTGCCTCCATCCCTTCTCTTTTGCTTGTCTCCACTTTGCTAACTATATTTATACTTCACCAACATAGACGGAAACGAATAAAAATCAAAAGAAAATAGAAAATCGATAGTACGGTAGTGCTTTTCTTAATCATTATAGCTTATTATAAGTCTAAGTACAAATGAGGTTTGATACCGATCTGGGGTCAGTTCAAGAATTTCACACATAACTTCAGATTTACTCCCAGATTTCGTTTTCCTCTCTTCCCTTATTTATTTTTCAACTCGATGTCGGTTCATTATTCGCAAAAATGTCAGTAACTCCAATTTTCTGTACTCCAAAACTGTTAAAACGTCTGGCTCGATATTTTCCCGATTCTGCTGATTTAGAAAAGATATTTTTGTAGACAGATGAATGAACAGAGCCAAAGTTTTTAACCGTATATTTGGAAAATATTTGTCATTTGCCCTGTTTGTCTTAAGTTTATAGTCAAATTAGGCAAGAAAAATTTTAGATTCGTAATTAGCGCCTTTCAATCTACAAGATCAGCTTAATTGCAGTCTCTGAAGGAATGTTCTGTAGAAAGGAAGTTTTAGAACAATGAAAATTACCATAATTTATCATTTTGCTTCTTCTTTCCCCCGAAAAGTGACTTTATATTTCACACTACGAAATTTCAGAACTATATTAAGCGCTTTTTAATCTATAAGATCAGCTTGTTTCAATTTCAACATAACCCCCCAAACTTGCTCTCAAGTCATGCTACTGGAAACTATAGATAGGTCAGATTCGTGATCATCGCCTTTGAAACTGTAAGACCTATTCCCTTTCATCCTCGCAACAAATGGTTTGTAGACAGGGTGGTCTAAAACAATGTAAATTACCTTAATTAATCATTTTCCCCCTTAAAAAGTGACATTCTAATCACACCACTGAAAAACAAATGTTAAATTCGTAATGAGGTATTTGCATCTATAAGATCAGTATTGTTTCAACCTCTCCAAATTTTCAGTAGACAGATAGCTCTAAAGCAATATTAGTTATCGCAAATTTCTTTGACCCGTCCTCTCCCAAAAAGGTGACTTTCTAGACACAACTCAGAAAAACAACGTTAATACTTGTAATTAGAGCATTGGAAAATATTAGATAATTAGAGATTCAGTTGCTGGAAAATTGTTTTATCAATGTTATAATTTATCATAACTTTAAACTTTCCTTCCCTCAAAATTGTCTTTCTGGTGACGCCAATGAAACGTGAAAGGTCAGATTCGTGATCACGCATGAGCTCTTTAGTGAATAAGCGGTTAGTGTACTCGCCTTTGACGTGGGAGACCTGTGTTTGATTCCCGGCAGGAGCCCATGTGGTTCGGCTTCCACGTTAATCAATATTTCCCGCCTCATAATGTTTCCCTGCCAAAAGGGACGTTAAACTCAAACTGAACTCAATCTGTGATCAGCACCTTCAAAACTATAACACTTGTCTAGTTGTATCCACAGCAAAATGTTTTGTAGACAGGGAGCTCTAAATCAATGAAAATTACAATAATTTACCACTTTGTCAACTCGAAAACAATTTTCTCCCACGACACTGGAAAATAGAGGTCATATTCATAACCAACGACTCTGAATCTATAAAATCATCTTATTTTCGTTCTCCCCAAGAGTTATTTGTAAACAGGAGAGTTCTAAAGCTATGTTAGTTATCATATATTTTCGTTTCGGTCCCCCAAAAAGCGACTTTCTAGTGACGCCACTGAAAAATACTTCATATTTGTAATCAGAATGCTCGAAAATGTAATATAAGATGCATTTCCATTGATGGAAATGTGTTTTCTGGATACCATAATTTATCGTAATTTTTCACTTCCTCCCACCCAAGAGCGCTTCCTTTTTTGACGGCACTGAAAAATAAAAGCCAGACTCGTGATCAGCACTTTCAAAACTATAAGATCCGTTCGGTTTCATCCTCCCGCAAAATGTTTTCTTGACACCTACCCAAACGCAATAGCTACTCCCTTTACAAGGGTTGTTAATAAAATGTATCTTAAATTTTCTGCCCTGTATTCTGTTGCAAACGGAAGATTTTTCCATTACAGAAACTAGATTTCAATTGTCTGGGAATTAAAGTTAAGCTCATCTGCCGTAGAAAACCAGCGCACGAACATACTGTATAGCAGACGACACAAAAGGATAAAAGACAGCAAACTTTACTCGCTTACAGTTAGCATGATTAGCAAACCTAATTTTCTATTTATAACTCTAAACCAAACCAAACTGTTCAGCGCAACAGTTCTATAAGGCCAGAGACTGTCACGCGGCTATCTAAGAGGCGTGTGTGGTCAGCATGCCGCTATTTCCTATACATTATTTAACCTTCAAATTCAAGGAAGCCTAAAAAGACCAAACTACTCATTTTCAGAGAGTGCCAATCTCTGAGAGATACCGGCCTAAGCGATTTTTTTCTTCTACACCCACCGGGGATTTTACTCCTGTCGCTCGATTAGAAGTCATATCCCTCAGCGCACTTGACCTTATTTCCAACACTTATTTATAGTCCAAAGACATGGGTGGGCAACATTTCTGAGAGTTCGTGCCGAAGTCTAGCAAATCTCTGATACAAAATCCCCCCTTGTGAAAGGGATCTTATTTTTTACTTGGATGTTTCGTACCAATTATTGCATTAATTTTGTATGAAGGCCTACTAAGTAAATTTTGTATTCATACTACCCAACCAGAAAAAATGTGCTACTAATTTCAAAGTATTTGCGTTTAAGTTGTAGCGGAGCCGTTGCGTTTGATTTAATGGATAGTTGTTAATTTCCACTGAAAAAACGCTAAGACAAATAACATGACCTTTTAGTGAATTTTGTTTGTTTCTGGTTTTGAAGGGACAAAGCAATTTTCAGTTAACTATATTTTTTCTCTTTTCTAATAGTATGTATGTATGTGTGTGTCTTGTTTGATGTTCACTACTAGCAGGATGATTTCCTAGGTTTCTTTTGTACTGACAATCATCTAAGAATCTAGGTACAGCACATTTGTCACATCTAACCAGAACAATCAGGTGATGAGACTCTACTTTCCTCTTCTGAGTGAAAATTTTGGACTGAGATATCTTCAAAAAAATTGTAAATAATTTGAGCAAGAACTTGTTTGGCGTGCCAGAAACAAGTTAGCGGCTTGCAATGTTTGGCACGCGTATAAAATGTTTCTCACTCCTTCCCTAGGGAAATAAAGACTGTAAAATTTTAGATGTTATGCAAAGGTTTCTTGGAGTCTTTTTGACTAACTCTCAAATGGGTCGGGTTGACTACCCAACCCGAGCAACTTGATTTCTGAGATATCAGTCGGTAGTAGAAGTCTGCGTTATATCTGACACACTCTCTGATAAATTAAACTTTGTGGGATAGAGAAAAGGGAGAATAAGAAAGAATACCAACAAAACATCTGAAGGAAATTCAAAAGAACAAAAATATTTGTCTCTCTTTTCTGATTACTCTCTATCGTTTTGAATAACTAAAATAATTGGCAAGAAATATTGCAAATGCAAAGGTTGGTACCCCTGTGCATTGAATTGTTTCATAATGATAAAGTAAAATTTGTAGGGCCGTACAATTCGGGTTTCCTAATCATATAACATGAATGGATTCCACTTTACTCATCGAATGAAAAGTGATATTTTTTCTAGGAATTTGGAAAATCGAAACCGATTTTTATTCTGGCAGGATGTGACATTGACAATATTCGCACTTATAAATCAATATACTTCACGTTTTCTAGTGGATGCCATAATCCTGCGAAATGTAATGAGTGCAACAATGGTATTCATCTTTATATATATATATATATATATATATATATATATATATATATATATAGATAGATAGATAGATAGATAGATACATAGATAGATATTGATGTAATTATTTTCTACGATTATTCATTCATTGAGGAATAAACTCATTAAATGTGGAAAAATTCTACACCAACACGGCTCGATCTCACGACCATACGAGCAGAAACAGGCCCGTATAAAGGGGGTCTAGGGGGACCGGCCGAACCTTAATTTTTGCTGGCCCCTTAAAATTTTTACAGTAGGTTTGCAAATGAACTATAATTTGGTGAACTATATGGTTGGATCGGCCCCCTTAACTTCAGCCGGGCCCCTCCTACATTTTTATGCTGGCTACGGGCCTGAGCATAAGTACAGCGATTTCACCAGTGAGCTAACAACAACCCTACCAAACTCCTTCTCAAGAAATATAACGGTTTTTCCAACACAACGAAATTTAAATCCTTTGCAATGCTTTTCCATTTTCCTGATTTGTCCTCTCCATTCTACTTTGAATGGGAGAATTGCGTTCACTGTTTCCTTTCATTGGGAATGCTCTAGGTGGCAAAACCAGCATGTGTTCACATACATACACATTTGAAACACTATATCCTTACGCATTTTATTAAATGATATTTTCCACACTTAATAAATTTAAAAGAAGTAAAGCACATTTGCAGTTCTTTCCGAATGTGATGGATCCCTCGGAGGCTCGAACCGGGTATCTTTGGTTTACTGTTTCCGAATATAGCCGAAGTTCGACTTACAAAGTTCTCATGTCAAAAGTAGATAATCAATGCGGTCATCCATTTTGGAATAGCGTGTAAGACAATAACATTTCTTAAATCAACTTTGGGCAATAAATATTAAAAACGGTTTATTTTACATAATATCGTTCTTCTGAAGGGATAAACATTTAAATAAATTTCAAGAAAAATCAGTAAAATCAAAGTATGCGGTTTGAAATTAGTTCGTTAAGTTATATATAAGTTTGACTTGCACTGTTTAAGCTTTAAAATGATTGTCTAAAAAATTATGCGTCGTTCTACACTTAGTATATGCTCGAATATTTGCGTCGAAATTGACAATGTATTTGTACATTGATATGATGTGCAAACCATTATTTATGCAAGAACACGGACACCAATATCTTCTATAGTAAAGTACTATATGGTAGAGTAAAATATAGTAGAGCACAGATGTTAAAGGTTAGGTTTGGCTACGAAGCTAAGTTGTGTTAGTAGAGTTCTGTACTTTAGAAAAGTCTTGTGTTAATAGGATAGGATATGTTTTGTGCAGGTCATGTTAGGTTATTAGTGTAAGGTAAGATCGAAATAGTAGGATAGATTGTATTAGCAGAGTACTTCAGTTTAGTTTGCTGAACAGCCTAGACTAAGCTACATAAGTATCGTAGGTTGAGCCAATATGTATTAGCCAGCTTCAAGTGAAACATCGCCAAAGAAGAGCGCCAGTTGCAACACAAGCGCAAAAGAAAAATATATGGATTTTGACTTTTTAAAAGTAAACTTCGATTCTTCATTACACTGTTAAGAATGAAATATACAGTATATAGTTTTACCGGGAGTAGCAATACTAACTGTTAGTCTTAACACATATTAACTCATTATATTATTGTATTAATCAATAAGAAAGCACATAAATTGTTTATGTTTATTTTGAAAAATCTCCTCCATGTATTTCTTTATTTCTTGGAAAATTTACATTCAGTTACAAGTTACAGACAAATTTTATTATATAAATTTCACAAATTACTCGTCCCCGAGTAAATAGGCAGAAGTACAACTAGATAATTACAGGTCTGAATTCTTATCAGACAAAATACGTAAACACATACATAACAAATTTTACTCCATTTACAAAGTGTATCTTTGATCTATGGAACTCTCAGTTCAGATAGATTATAACGTTTAAGTCGGTACCATTCTTCTTTGTAGGTTGAATTTTAAGACTTTCCAGAGTGATGTCGTTCCGTATCCAGATTGAATTAAAATCCGTATTTAATAAAGATTTGGAGAAACAGGATTTCGTTGCCAAATGGATTTTTAAGAAAATCAGTTTGCACCAATTGGTTATCAGTAACACCCAAAAAATTCAAATATTGCCAGTGACAACGTTATATATTACGATTTCGCACATCCCTCCCAACAAAAAATACAATCTAACTTGAACATGGACCTAGTAGTGTATCTTTAACGAAGCATGTTTTGAACAACACAGAATTTATTATTTCCTTATGCTTCTTAATACTGTTATTTTTAATAACTTCTACTCGAGCCATCTACATAACAGGTTAATACGAAAAAAGAAAACAAATAGATAAGCAAAATACACTGCGATCTTCGATTAATAAAGCTATTAGCAACGCGTATATCTTTATGGAAATAATTAAAATCCACCTTGGACAGCAAAGAGAAGGAATATCTGGCCAGTCACTTGTTTGTCGCAAACGCCTTGAAAACAAACTTTCAATCTCCCGTGTAAGTTAGGAATGTATATCAAATAAGTAAGCGTACATACAACATCCCAAAGTTGTTGACAAATTAAAACCTTCTGCAGTATATAGATCTACTGATTTTAATATTTACAGATTAAAGTTACTGAATCACTCAACGAATACAAGCACATATGCTTATAAATGTATACACTATCCTCTTTTCATGTATATACATATATTATATACTATTATATAGACTACTGAATTGGAATAACATTCTTGATACACGCAGTTACTACAGTCAAAGCATCTAATTTAAAAATGAAATGAAATGAAATCTTTGAGTTTTACGTCCCACGATTATGCCGGTTAGGCTAAAGGAGACGGTGATGATGAGTAATGAATGAAATGGTGGAATGAAGAAAGTGGGATGAAACGGGAGAACCCCGAGAAAACCCACGCACACGGTGTTTGTCCACCACAAAGTTCACTTGGCGGGGGCTGGGATCGAACCCGGGACCCCAAGCACCAGAGGTGAACGCTCTACCAGTGAGCCACCGCGGCCCCCACAATCTAATTTAATTTAATTTAAATTGACAACGATATTACTATCTGCGTATACAGCAAATTGAGCCGAATTTCATGCCACTTACATAGGAAATGGCGTGTTCTCATAAACGTTCGTAACTGCATTCCACCCCTAATTACTATTTCCTCGCATCTAAGCTTCCATTCCATGAAAATGCGTTGGACCAAGTGTATGGCACACCACTTTCCTTTGTACAATTTTCACAGGCCGGTGACGGAGCGGACTGAACGATAAGATTGTGCACCGCTTGAAGTGTCGGTAAACACGAAGTCCATTGAGCTACCATTTGGACATTTGAGGAATGTGAAAAGTAACTGCCATAATTCCAGTTTTCTCTGCCGTACGTCGACAGAATTTCAGGAATCTTGTATCGAAGCAGTAAAACTGGCTCAAAGTATTCGAATCTCGTCTAGCACATATAGTTTTCACTATCCATTTATCACCGTCTTTTATCTTACATGGCATAATCGTAAAAAGTGAAAGGAAAAGACAGCAAGTCTTTTTCATTTGAACTTGTAGGTAACTATTACTATTTTCATTTCATGTTTGTTTATTTAATTTTCAGTGAAGGCATATAACTTCACTGTTAGAATGGCACTACATATATTTAAAACATTATTTGAACAAAGAGATAATGCATTCAAATAACAAAAAGCAATAATAAAGAACGAAGTGAACTCACTCGTAGCCATATGGTGAGAGTATGCATGTTGTTTCTATCCCACACAAAGCTGTAATCAACGTCCCATAGAGCATCGATGCCTTAAGGAACTCTGAAGTCCAATTCAGGAATTAAAAAGCAGGTAAATTATTGAGCCAACGTACAAAGTATGCTGGATACTACAGGTTTCGCGGATATTACTAGTCTCCTTTAAGCATTATGATAAATTAATTAGGAAAACATAGGAAGCGATACATACACATAACAGCAATTCATTTGATATTCTAATTTACATGATTCAATACAGTATTTCATGATGAGCTTTATTGTAGAAAAAATTAAAGAACTTTATTTGGATTTAGTTTGAAAACCTTCATCACTCTAATATGTGAAGTAGTCTTTTTCTTCAGGCTGGTAATGCAGGTTTTCCAAGCTTTCCTCATTCACACCAGCCAAATGGCGGAATGATACCTAGCATAAGTATCACCTACTAGAGAAACAATGTGTATCATTGAATTTTATATCCTATTTGAAATAATACGCCTTAAAATGAAATATATTCTTTAGCGTAACTGTTAATTATTTCTTCTAGGATCATAATGCGGTCCCGAAACAAAATCATTTAATATACTCAAAAAGCCATTCGGTGGAATCAACGGTTCTTTTCAAAATATTGATTAGGTATAAGTTAAATTTAAAACAATGAATCGACAGAAATAATTGCGCACATGATATGACGGATCCGTATTTTGGAATCGTTCTAGGAATCGAAATAACTTTTACAATTATTTAACATATTAGTAAAAAAATTGATATTACAGATACGCATGAGTAATTTCTCTATATGAATCACGAGAATATACTGTTTAATGTTCTCAGCACTTTACAACAATTTTATATATGTTGTCAAGAATCGAACTGTGAACTTTCCCGGTAAGAATTTTCTTGAGAATGTAGTCTTTCATACTAGTAGCGATTTAATGTTTAATGCTTAAAGATTATCCACTTTCATTTCTAGTTTCCTTTCCCTTCCAATCGCCCTTTTGCAAAACACGCCAAATTTTTTCATCATTTGTCCTTAACATTGTATCATACATTTTATTTACCTTTCTGAGATATAACACATTTTTCACAACTTTTAAACATAGAAATTTCAACATATAATAATTTACCATTAGCTTCTAAGCGGTACGTGCTCTTACTAAAACGAAACAAACTGAATCCACACAAGATCGTTTTCAGATTCCTCATTTTGTAATAATTTATATGCTATTAGTACATTATTATTTTTTGGTAAGTCATTTTTTGTGTACGATGGGCTTTTACTCCTAGAACAATATGGACGATAGTTTCATATTTATATTGTAAGTCAATGTAAATATGTGAGCCTAAATTAATGCTAGTTTAGGTAATTGTTAAAAAATATAGGGTTGTTTAAGCAGTACTTTACTCTCAATTTCCACGTAGAAGATATCGGTGCAGATCACTGCAGATATACATCTTATGTTGTAAATTAATTCTTATTCTAAAGACAAACTAGCAGAGCACATTGGAGACAAGCCATAGGTACAGTATCAGACGCGAGTGGCGTAGCCTGAACCTTATTATAAAAGGCAGAAAACACGACAGAACATACGTAAAATATCTTAAAAATGCCGACAGAAAATATGAGTGTTAGGAATAATTTATCTATGCCCAAAATTTGTTTTAGTATGTGGAGAATTGCTTGTATAGCTATTAGGCTTGAGAAAAAGCTTTCGAACAATTAAAATTCTTTCAGATAATACGACGTCCTAACTTCAAATATATAAATATATATATATATAAAGGTCCCGAAATTTCGAATTCTCCTTTTAATAAACGAAAAATAGTTCATAAGCAATCTTAAAAGTAGGGCTTGAAAATATCAATGCTGAAGCACTTGAAATCAACATGTGTATTACCACGTTTGTATTGGACTAATTTTTTTCTGCACTCCTGCTCTTATGGCGTTTGTCATTTTCATATGTAGAGTATTGTTTTGCAATATTTAACCTTCGACTGAATTATTTTTTACACTTTCGGCACTAAGATTTATAACACTACATATATCATATCCGCTGCCAAATGTGCTCTTGTAATATAAGGTTTTCTACGTTTTTGGCATGTATAATTCTAAATTTTATATACAATTTTAACGTTTTTTAAAACTGTGTAATAAAATGTGTCTTGCGAAACGACTTTTTTAAAATCCCCTGCACACCCTCGACACGTGTAAAAATAAGCAACTTTTCTTAAGTGTGGATTTAAAATAAATCGGCTTGCACATTATTGCCATACATGTTATTTCGTACCGCTATGCTTCAACATGTGTTTTACCAAAGTAATCTTTTGACTGAACCCCTTCTTACATTCTCCGCACCGGTATGGTTTTGTATTGCTATGTGTTAACATATGTGTTGCCAAATTAGACTTTTGAACAAATCCTTTGTTACACTCCTGGCACACATGAGGCTTCTCGTTCGTGTGTGTCAACATGTGAGTTTTCAAATTAAACTTTTCACTAAACCCTCTTTTACACTTCTGGCACGTGTGAGGTTTTATACCACTATGTAGTAACATATGCGTTACCAAACTAGATTTCCTACTAAATCCCTTTCCACACTCCTTGCACGTATGAGGCTTGTCTTTTGTGTGTGTCAACATGTGAGTTGCCAAATTAATCTTTCGACTAAACCCCTTCTTACACTCCTGGCAAGTGTGAGGTTTGATACCACTATGTAAAATCCTGTGCGTTACCAAACCAGACTTAAAACTAAATCCCTTTCCACATTCATGGCACGTGTGTTTCTTCTCCATTGAATGTTTTGACATGTGATTTGCCAGTATAGATTTTAAAGTAAACCCCTTTCCACATACTAGGCAAGTGTGAGACTTCTCCCCTGCGTGTCTCAACATATGATTTACCAAATTAATCTTTTGACGAAATTCCTTCTTACACTCTTGGCACGTGTAAGGCATTATACCTTTATGTATTAACGTGTGTGTTGCCAAACTAGACTTTAGACTAAAAGACTTCTTACACTCTTGGCAAACGTGTGGTTTTTCTCTCGTGTGTGTCAACATGTGTTTCGACAAAGCAGAATTTCCAGTACAACCTTTCCCACACTTTTCGCAAATTTGAGTTTTTTCCCGTGTGTGTGTTATCACATCTTTTCGAATAAAACCGTTCCTACACTTTTGACTCGTGGAAGCATTTTCACCACTATGGATTAACATGTGTCTTCTTAAATATGACATTCCAATAAATCCTTTCCCACACTCTTCGCAGGTGTGAGGCTTTCCTATATGAATAAACATGTGTTTTGCCAAACTTGATCTATCAATAAATCCCTTTCCACACTCTTCACACTTGTGAGATTTTTCACCTGTATGTATTATGAAGTGTGTTGCTAAATTTGACTTATTACTAAATGCCTTTCCACAATCATGGCATATGTATCGCTTTTCCCGTGTATGCCCGAACAAGTGTGCACGTAAATGTGATTTTTCAATAAATCCCTTTCCACACTCTTCGCATATGTAAGGCCTTTCACCTGTATGTAGTGAGTTGTGTGTTGTGAAGTTTGACTTGTGAGCAAAACTCTTTCCACACACTTTACACGTATAAGATTTCTTTCCGGTGTGTATTAACATGTGTCGCACCAAATGAGATATTTGAATAAATCGTTTACCACACTCTTGGCAGGTGTGAGGATTTTCATCTGTATGTATCAACATATGTCTTTTTAAATGCGACCATAGACTGTATCCCCTTCCACAATCTTGACATATGTGGGGCCTTTCATCTGTGTGGATTAATATGTGTGATGATAAATGTGCCCTCTGGCGAAATTCTCTTCCACACGTTTGGCACTTGTGAGGTTTCTCTCCTGTATGTATTAACGTATGTTTCGCCAAATCCGATTTAGCCAAAAATGACTTCCCACATTCATGGCATGAGTGCGACTTTTTACCTGTGTGTATCAACATATGTCTTGCCAAATACGACTTAAGTGTAAATTCCTTTCCACACTCATGACACCTATGAGATTTTTCGCTCGTATGTGTTAACACATGTTTTCTCAAACATGACCTACGACTAAACTCCTTTCCACACACTTGACATGTGTGGGAATTCTGACTTCCATGTGTTTGCAAATTTCTTCCCAAATATGATCGAGTAAATTGTTTGTTAAACACCTCGCAAGTACGAGGTTTCTTATCTGAGTGAGAAATTATCTCATTTCGAGTAATAAACGTGTCTGCTTTCCTGGAAACGGTATATATATGGAAGCTTTAAAAACATAATAAACAAGAAAATGGAACTAGAAATAAATCATATAAAGTACCAAAGAATCTAAAACTCATATGTAAAATACACCAACAAAATTACGGTACTAGTTGACTTTTAGTGCCTATTTAATATTCTGTGATCCCAGGCACCCGTAACCTATTTTACCTTATAAACGGAAACGAGATCTATCGAGGAATCTTTGTATCATTTCCATTCACCAAAGAAGACAATGTGTTATTTATAAATCTCAAATCCTATCTACATTTATATATTCGTACGATAATAAAATCAAGTACATACGAAGGTTCATACATAGCATGAAAATATCATAATATTTAAAATGAAGATACAAAGTCACTGTAGATATTCATGTGTAATATTGTAAATTTTGGTGAAAGAAAATTTAGTAATCGTGAGACATTGTTGAAATTCACGCTACGAGAAACTGTTCATACCATGACAAACGAAAAGTAAGAATTTTTAAAATTTTCCTCAATACATATCACTTCAAACAATATATTAGTCTAAACTAGTGTTAATAATATCCTCGCCAAGCTTTGAGATATTAAATTTAATCCACTTAAAGATCTATACGTGTATTGTAATATATCTACGTGGTTAGATAAGACACATATCTAAGCACTTCCGAAATAAAGCCTTTTTAGAAACACTGGGTTTTCATTTAATTGTAAATTTTCACCTATTTGTAAGAAATGCCTGACATTTGGACTGCAGACTGACGCTACGGTGATGAGCAGCAACCATGCTGCTCATTCGTCTATCTTCGGTTATTAGTCATTGTTTATGGTATATCCAAGGCTGTCCTTCTGTAACGTCCTTAGATTGCTTGTCATTGCTATTGTATGCTTTCTCTTCACCTAATCTTGGGCGCCCGCGTAGTGTAGTAGCTAATGCTCTCGCCTTTGGTGCGAGCGGTGCCTGGTTCGGTTCCCGTTGCTGGCACTTAGTCGAGAAAGTGTTAAGTTATTCAGACCAGTCTTCCTTAATGAGATTTTTCTTGGTATTTTTCATGACACAGAGTAAATAAAGGGGTGATACCTATCCCATACGTCCCAGGCCATTTCCTTCTTTCTCCAGTTCTTTCTTCCTTTCTTTTCTCCGGATCGTGTGCTCGCTGAGGGACGTCATCCATCATAACATAACAGCCCAACGTGGCCATCGATACCGACAGCCCAGAAATTTAATCCTAAATTCTCAAAATATTTTCCATGTAATTAAGATATTCTGTAGGAAGAGACCACTCAAATTATTCTTAGGCTGCCCTGTGACACTTTCTTCAACCACAAGTGACGTATGTGTAAGAAACTAATCTCCCTCGAACTGAATTACACAATGAGGCTGAACTACTCATACGAATGGCACCATTATGTTATGTATAATATCTAACTACTGCACTATATAGATGTCCTTCAATTCTACTATCCTGACTGGAAAGCCAACACCAACATTAAATAAGTATATGACCATTACGATTGGAAGCATGCTACATATCCAGGGTCAAATATGGCGCCTCACGGACGATATAAACAACAGCGAACCTTATTCAATGTTATTAACACAGATTCATCTGAGAAAACTTTTTCCCAGTTGAGATTTACACACGTATGTGTCAACACGGAACGCTAAAGTTTGTTTTCGTGCCAGATGTTTTCCTTAAAGGCAGCACCATGGCCACATGACCCAGCATGACGAAACCTTAGGAGCATTACCTGCGTACTAGGAAAGTGGGAAGTTCCCCTTAGCTGTCTAGAAGTTCTTAGTTGGTCTAACTGAGATTCGTGTATTCAATCAGTCATTTCACATGAGGATGACCTGGAAGCCGTAGATTACTAGTCTGAGATTTAGTACCAAATTGCCAAATCGATCGCTTAACCTGGGAAAGCCCGGTGTTCCCTACAGGGGACAACAGTTTAAATGTCTCCTTTGTTTTATCTGAAAGAAGTATTTCGGTTATGTTTGGAGTTTTGGAAAGTATCTAGTTTGAAGATCACCTGGCAATTCTGTGTGATTTCAGATCCACCTAGCGACCGAAATATGAAGTAGAGAATTACGCATTCTTTGGACTGAGTGGCTCTTTGCACACTTCACTGCATAAACTGGCTTCCAATATATAAAACAGGACACTATCTTTTTTTTTTTTTTAATTCTTGATTTATTATCTTGAAACATTAATGTTCACATATAAAATGTAATGTTTGGTCACAAATGAGTAAAAGTACTTATATTTTTTTAAAAAAAAGTGTTCCCTGTAGGGGACATTGGGCACTGTACGTATATAAAATCTTTCTTTGTATAATTTCGGAATTTGAGAATATAGTTAAATATATTATCTCGTAGATTTCTTACACTTTATACAAAGTAGATACGTGATACTTTACTTATTATATACTTACTTTGATTTACTTCCAGTTTTCCTCAAAGGTAAAGGCCTTCGAGAAGGATTCTTATCTACAGAAAAATTTTCAAGATGATTTTATCTAGTACATAATAATGATAATGATTGTTGTAAGTAAAAAATTAAATAATTATAAAAATTGCATTGTATTGTTGAAGTTTATATAATCAAACTAAACCTAATCAAATATACCCAGCCCACTCTGATTATTCTTTCTGTGTCAGTAGGTTGTGCTTTGTGTGGTAATTTACGTGAAGCTAATTTTCTTTTCAGCGTCAAGCTCCACGAAATTGTAGAAATGCTCTGAGACTTGGCTATAAATTGTCGTCAGCTTCCAACCAAACAGGTTATTTGATTGCTTTGAACGCTATCAAGAAGCTCAGTATAGCAAGCAAGCGTATCAAGAGGTTGTTGGTCTAGATCCAAGTGTTGTTTTGGATATCGGGTCTAGGTTACCGCAAGGCCCTGGAGCTTACAGTTGTTATTTTGATACTTTTTCATAACATTACCGCTTATTAAAACTTTGCCAGCGCATGGAAATGGAGGCACTGGTACAGTACGAGAGAACCGTATCCAGAGATGTACGTTGTAAGAGACAAAGGCACTGAAGAAGGAGAAGAGAGGTTCGTTCTCTTTCGCAGTAAAAAGTGATATGGTTTTAGTGAAATGGCGTGATAATAATATTGTGAGTGTAGTGTCTAACTACCATAGTGTACTGACGATTCAGAAAGTAGATATGATTGGTGTTCTTGCCGGAAGAACAAAAATCCATGTGGATAGCCTATCTCATATTCAAAAATGCAATAAATATATGGAGGGAGTCGACAGATTCTAATGCGAATTGTTTTCCGAGAAAAAAAAATGGTGGCTCGCTCTCTTCGCGTTTGGTGTGGACACCGCTTCTCATAACGGATGGCTAATGCTAAAAGAATGCGGCCAACGTGAAAAACTTACTTATTGTCAATTCAGTAGAATGTTCAAATTTACTGCCGCATTTATGGGAAACCATCTGTAAGGAATGTCACTTGTAGCGCGCCATTAGATCAACGTATTCCGAATGACGTTCGCCTCAACTCTGACACAACACAAATGCGCACAAAAGAGGTGTGGTTTGTGCCAAAAACACACAAGAACAATATGCCAAAAGTGTGAGATTGGGTTACATGCTCGTTGTTGGTATGATTTTCACAGCCCAAAGTAAACATTAAAGTCTCTATTGTGATTTGCGTTCTGTAATGCTATTCTTTTAGCTTGCTTTTGGGCAATATTCAAATGTTATAACCAGAATATCTGTATTTAATATTTTGCATTTTTCATCGTTATTCTATGTATAAGTGATATTTGTGTTCATTTATATTTTATCTAGAATAAACCTATATGTTTTAAGTCAATACTCTTTTCAAGATATGCCCATTGTATTTCTTCTGACCAGTGTCCCCTAGAGGGGACACCCATATTTCTCCGCATTGGGTACACATATGAAAATATTTTCCTGATAATCTCGATTTAGTGTCTTTAAAGGACGAAAAAACAAGGAAATTATTCAATACACACTTTGTATTGAAGTTTAAGTATTGGCTTTCCTGGGTTAACTAAAGATGCCGGGATACCAATACGGCTATTACCTGTAGTTGCAGTATAGCCCTTTAACACCTGCTCGACAACTGTCCATGGTGAGTACTTTCTCACCTGTGAGCAGCATACAAGTAACAATTAGTAACCGGTATATGCTTAGTTACTTCAAGAAATCGACAGTTTTGACTAACCAGTTAGTCAACAATTCGGGAAAGGAGTCTTCAAATGGCGCAAGGTATATAATACTAATATTAATATAAAAACGAAAATAGATTTCACAAATGGATATTAATACATAAAAAAACTGTTTTAAAAATTGAATCGTTATACTGTTTTTACACTTATAGAACTTAATATTTTGGATTAAAACTTAGAAGCATCATGGGCTAGTTATCTTAGGAAAACAACACAAGCAAATCTATCTTATTCCTTACCCAATCACTAAGTTTATTTTATTATTACCAACTTAAACCAATCAAATCTTCCTTATCTAAAATCACTAATGTACGGTTCACTTACGCAAATTTTATTTTAAACATAACATTTTAAAAATAATAAATACTTATGCTCTGAAATGATTGTATGAATGTATATGTATATATGGATGCAATACTCGTACGTAACGGGCTAACATAGCCACAGAAGGTAAAAGCCCAGATTTCTAAATCTTAAATCCCCTTCACCTGATGTTATCCCATTCCAGAAGTTACAATTCTATACTAGGATTTCAACTCTGGTATTCCATTGCATATTACTTGTCAGTACGTATCCTTGACATGCTGAATGTATGCATTATCTCACGGACAGGGTGTATCACTTAAAATTAAATTTTATGTAGCAGGTAGTACTGTTTCTCAGCCAGCTCTTTTGATTTCTTAACGTTAGATTGAGTAGAATGAGGATACTGTGAGTAACAATAGGGGTTTAAATACCACAAACCACAAAATAAGATACCACAAGAATGGACTATGTTACAGAGGTGAAATAGTGGGAAAGCGATCTGTGACTTAACTCTTTGAAACACGAGTTTTACCTAGATCGAATTTACACATAATAGGCAATCTAGCCTTTTGTACTGACGTCATAGAAAATGAAAAATGCAACAAATAATAATAATAATAATAGTAATAAATAAATAAGGCTGCGTACATTTTTGAACTATGTGTTGGTACAATATATGTTTAATACCACCATGCAACAAAATAAATTCTTAATCTAACCTTACCTAACCTTCTAAAAGCCAATGTCTAGAAAAATACGATAGGAGACTCAAAGAAACACATACAATAACTTTCACACTTTACTTTTACTAGTATAACATACAATTTTCCAGTGTTCAACTTAATAACAAGACTATAAGACATTGTTCAATTTGAAAACTTGAGAAACTGCAGATTTATTTGAAAACTACTCAGTCGGGTTTCCTTCTTACTCGTATGCATGGAATTGTTGGAAACATGTCTTAAACTTACTCATACATAATGGCATCTCACTCATTAAGCACATCAACTTCGTACGAACCTGCTTCCTTTTGAGGTTACACTAACCACAACGTCGAGCTGTTATTACAGAAGCAATATAATTATCATGAAGTTTCGACGCACTGGACCACTAATCTCTGTAAAACCGCTGCTTCTTTATTCCCGTAAACAAATTTTGCCAAGGAGGACCTAAATTTGTTCGTCAGCAGTGGAAGTGAATTCCTTGTCTGTGGAGAACACATTACTTTGAGAAAACAATCAAATCAACTAGTTCGTCTGGAAATACCTCTTTCAATAGGTCAATTGGGATAGGGTTGTTGATGTTTGTAATTAAGAAACTTGTCCCTGATTTCGCAGATAAAGGGATCATCGAGGGTAGGTTGTATTGATTACTCCAGGAATACTCGAATATTCTATGTAGTTGATGTAGATTAGTGTTCTCCTCTGTTTTTTCACACACTTCTGATGATTAACATGCTGCTGCTGACGATAGTGTTCTATCCGATAATCTGGGTCATCATTTGTGTCCAGTTCTGTTTTTCATGCGGAACCAGATGGAATATCACACAAAATTCTCTCTTTGTCGCTTTTTCAGTCTTGATATCTTTACACAACGATTAGTGAACTTGCAATGTGGTAATAAAAATATACTACGACAGACTTCAAAGTAAAGCATACTGGTAACAAACATATACTACACGAAGAACGTCGCAGAAAGAATAAATATTAAACGAAGTTGCATGATGAAAACGCCTTCTAAGTAAGCTTAAGACTGAGAAGTAAAGAACAAAGCACGTCTTCTGCACTAAACAACAATGGAATAATTCCTGCAATCAATGGAGCTGGCGATTTCACTAACAGCAGTACTATAAGAATAGAGCCAACCCGAAACAGTGTTGTAAGAATAATATTCCGCGATATCTGTTTAGCTATAAAAAGAAATACTTAGCCAGAGGATACGTAGCCATGCAACATCTAGAAAAAAAACTCAAAATGCTGGTACAATATTAGCAAAACCGTGCTTCAAAGAATTATGGGATGAAAGCGGCAAATTTGAATAGTATTCTCATTAATAAAATTACCACACAATATAAATATTTATTGTGCAGCATCCATCACGAATTATTTGATGCAATTTAGTAACGACAGTTTCGCTAGCGGACAAAAATTTTTAGGAAAATTAATTTTATACGGATGTCATGAAATGTTATTCAGCTGTGAACCCATACATCTAGAACACAAAATATACACTTGTTTCGATTTTTTAACATGCGAAACCTCTAAAAGTTTACGTCTCGTGGCATAGAAGTTAAGAAATATTTTCAAGTATATAAAATAATTTGATCATTCTTCTTTCAAATAAAGACAATTTCCTGTTTCTCACGTGACCCGTAGTATTCTATTTTGGGGGAAAATATGTCAACGAATAAAACTTTCTTCATGAGTAATTTTTACTAAGTATATCAGCGTAGTTTAAAGGGCTTCATATATGGCATAAATATTTAAACACACTTTGAGGGAGTAACTTTCAGGAAAAAATTCTTTTCCCGCATTTACAAACACATTCGCAAAAATGTAAATACTTATCTTACCACCGTTAAAATGACTTTCCTTTATGGAAATATGTAATGAAACTGATCAACATTATATTCCAAATAAGAAACGAGATGAAGAATCTCACAGATTCTGAAATGGGGGACAATACGCATAGGGTTACCCCGGCTTGTATATATCGAACGATCTGTCGAACATAAAAGTTGAAGTTATTCACTGGTTTTCTAGTCATTCTATTGTAGAGATCGCACCATCGTGATCCTGCGTGTGTTTCGCTGGCTACAAATAGATAAGACCGAAAGAGTTACATATTTGCAACAGCTCTGAGTTTCATTTGAAGATTTGCTAGTAACTTAACTGTGTAATTTTACAAACAAATGTTAAACACTAAAGAAAATAGAATATACCTTTCAACGTTAAACATTAGCACACCTCCGGTAACATAGGAAATTCCTTCACCTCATGATCAACCCAAGACAAAGGTTTATAGCCTCAGAAATAAAACATTTCTACTGGATATTATCCTGTATTAAACAAAGCCAACCTGGATTCCTATCACTCATATTAATACGATTCTAATGTATTATATTCTCTTATTGTTTCTTGAGGTACGAAACCTCTTATATAGCTTTTCTAACAAGAATTTTACGATCCCCATGCGTATTAATGACTCAAATGACGTGAACCACCCATATTAAAGAAAATGTTGTTTGTGCAAGTCTTACATCTCTTCCTATTGTAAAGATCAACTATAACAATAGCGATTTTTTTTATCATTATTATTTCAGCTCATGCTAAGTAACTCACTCAAAATCTTACGTTCAAAATTCGGCAGCCTTCTTTCTGCGTGTTAATAACCAACTACCTACTACGATAGCCCGGACTTGTGAAAATAGTATTTTATGTAATACAGCTTAATTGAAAACGACACAGGAGTTGAAGGATTCACTGTTTTCTAAAAGTGGTTTTGCATGTAGATTGCTACTTTGACAAAATATCATCTGAACTTGGTCTACAGACAGTTTCTTCTTTTTGATCAATTGCAAGTAGTGTTGAAATGTCATAAGTTAAAAAATATAAATCTTATTGCGTGATAGGCCTATTGAACTGCTTCATTTATTGCCATGATTATAGCAACAACATTCACTCACATAAATTATTATACAACCAAAGCAAATTTCTCTTACAACGTGACATCATTATTATTAAGATTTAGGATTTTACAAACTAGTAATTTCTGGTGACACACGAATGAATAATAATTTATTGAACGAACGTAGGGATCACAGACGATGCGGACTTGCTTTCTGGTTCCCAGATTAAATTTCTCTGAGAAAAGAAAAATACTCAAAATGATACTAAGCTATCAGGGAGGAACTTTTACATCAGAAAAAACTCCGAAGAACATAATGGTTATTTATTAATTTATTGTTTGTATTCTATTTGTACGCTATATGACCAACGAATTTGAGCATTCAAAGGACAATTAACGAATAATTAGAGGAATTAATTTGCTCCTTGCAATGACAAAAGTTTCATAGAGGAATGAATCTCGAAATGTATAGAAAGAAACTTTAAGATGTGTAATGAAAACCAAAATCGGTAAGCGTTATTTTCGATTCCCCGGGTTACTATATGAAAATTACAGAACGTCTGGCCAATTTTGAAGTAAAAGGAAAACTTAAATTTAAAAAAAAAAGCGGACTTCAATACTTCCTGAAAAAAAAAAGATTTTTTTTACTTTAGAATTATTTTGACGATATCGAAGCTATGCAGTTTTAAACCTGAAAATCCTTTCTTCAGTCTCCCTCCACGTTGTCTTCCGTTCTAAAAAGGTTTGCAGCAAACATAAGCATAGTTTTAATATACTGTGATCTTATATTAAATTGTCACATGAGTATCCTATCCATGTCACATTGGTTTTTCTCTTCAGTTCTCTCGTCATGCAAATAAAAAGAGAAATCAGTATTACTAAGAGAAAGGTGCCAGGTTGACCATAGTATTATCTCAAAACAGAAGGAGCCTATTATACGATTATGCACTTTTCAAGGCAGAGTGTAAAAGAAAAGAAAACATTGTATGTGTGCTCGGAGTATATATGAACAGAAAGAGTACTGTATGTTGAAATAAGTAATAAATTCTTTCGTTTCATACAATAAATTTTACAACTTGATATAAATTTCTTTAAAGAAATTATCTTTTTAAAGAGGAAGAATTAACACGTACTCCCAACACTCGTAGTCTCTGACTCAATTCTTGGTGGAGCACACCATTGGAAAGGAGTTTGGAATACCTCAGGTCACAGTGCGATATTAGATTCACTATTTTATGAGTTGTGTGAACTAGTGATATGAAGGGGTGGCTGGAAATTCTATACTACACCAAAAGCTACGAAATTTTCCTCCGTGCATATCTCCGACCGTGTACAACATGTATTATCCCCCCACATAAAATGGTTATGCTAACTCTAAAGCCTGTTTTAGACAGAAGCATTTCTCGTAGTATTTCTCGTAGAAGATGTGCTACTAAGTCTCGTATAATATTCTATGGCATCAAAGGTATATGATGTTTCTACACGACAGCATTCTTATAAGAACCTTGTCGCGACTTAGCAGACAAATTTCTGGAGAAGAGCGCAATTATTCCTTCGAAACTAGAGAAAAAAAAAACGAAAAAAAAAGAAAAAAAGACTTCAATCGCTATTTCTCCTAAAACCTTTTGTTACATATGCCTATTATGATATACACAACTAATTACAGCGAAGAAAATTATTAGGACAAAATTATTTAATATAAAATTATTAGATAACTATGAGCATAGAGACTTACGATAATAAACTAACTTTACAAATTTATTAATACAGTTGCTAAAACGAATTGAAAGGAAAATTAATATATATAATTCTTTAGCTCATAAATATACCAGTTATTGTATACAGCTAAGAAGAACGTAACTTGCTACCAGTTTTATCCGTAAATAGAAATTGTCATAGTTAAGAAAGGTATGTTCCTGGTATCCAAAAACAAAACAAAAAAATACTTCACAACTAGTACCATTTTTTCGCACAATCTTTTTTCCGTACGAATGTTATCAAAGGAAACCAATGGGTCGCATAGTAAAATAAATTAAGTGACTCCATTTATTTTCCTGTAGGTAGCATAAGTCTTAAATTTTGCCTAATGTCGGAAAAGCAAGAGATAATGGGACAAAGAACAATATGGAAAACCAGATGATGTGAAACAAGTGTTTGAATTGAGTAACTGTAATTATCAAACAAACACTTAAACATAATAACCACTATAATAATACAAAAATACACTGATTCCATGAACGAAAATTATATCCGAAAGCTGAAAGTAAAACAGAAGAGAGGAGTAAACACAAGTCATTGGATTTAGACCTGCAAACAAACCACTATAATTTATATCCCATTTATTTAACGAAGAGTAATGCTGAACACGATCATTTTTATTAACCTTGCTTGGCTACCGAGCTCGCATATAGATAATGTACGCGCCTTTGGCGGGAGAACAAGGTTCGATTCCCGTTGGGAGTTTCTGCGGTTTAGTTAACAGGTTAGTCTTTTGGTCCACGTCCCATATAGCATTGCTGCTCAACCGGACGCTAAAAGTAAATCTAATTCAATTAAATTCTGGTAAGGGCCACATATTGCGTTTAAGATATCGGGACAGGTTTTTGCACTTAACCATACGTATAGGTATATTATCTCATTAAGCTTTACTCTATTGCTCTCAAACAGAGAGGGTGCACTGGATCCAGAGTAATCACATTTTTCCATTAATGTGTGACAAAATTAAATCAGAAAATAATTGTCCCAGAATCTGATCTACATAAAACAAATAACATTGATTCAGCCGTTTTTTTCTCTCTAATGGTTTACATGTATTTCCACGATCGTATATCCATCAAATAGTCAAACGTGCTTTACTAACAATATCGCATTTATTTTCCCGATATACAAATATTTAGGAAGCATTTTTCACCTCTGAAAATACATAGATTTCCTTAAGATGGAAATGGTTCTGAAATGTTATCAGCCATTAGTAGAGTTTAAGATGATGTACCTTTTCCTTTCGTGTGGAGAATGCTGTGTAATTATTAGCGGTGGGCACAGAAACCGGTTTTCCGGTTTTAAGAAAAACCGAAAGAAGTTTTTAAAAATGTTCAAAAACCGGTTTCGGTTTTCTTCAAAAACGGTTCCGGTGTTCTTTTTCCAAAATGTGTTCTGTTTCTGGCCATAATAATGTTTCGTTGTTCTCCGGAAGCCGAATCCGTTTCCACAGAAAGAGTTTTAGGTGTTTTCGAAAAGTTTTCATTGAAACCATTTTCGTTCAAAAACCGAAATAGGTTTCGGTGAAAAACCAAACCGGTTTTGGAGAAAACCGAAATGTAGGGTTTTCGGGTTTCTAAAAACCGGTTTTCGGTTTTTATTTTAAAAATACGGTTTTGCCCATCCCTAGTAATTACTCCCAGTAAATCCAGATGAATTTACCACATATGAAACACCAATAGAAAATAAATTTACAAAACGTCTATTAACCTGTATTCCAACATATATTCACAATTAAGTCTTATTGCTGACACTATGCAAATTACCGCTGAAATATTATATACTTCAGCACTGATTTGGTTCGTATATTTCTGACGTAAATTATGGTCAAAATAGAGAGTAGATGATGCGTGCTTTACTCAAGCACGCTTCCTATTATTTTGTCATATTTGTTACTGTAGAGATGGAGAACAATTTCTGCAGCCACACCCACAAATTCAGTCACATATCTTATGGTATAATCTTTGGCAGATCTCCACTTGTTTGTCTTAAACTTCCACTCTAAGCAATACGACGAAGTGTTTTCTTACTTACGTATGTTCGCTTAATTGCTGAATGAATAAGAAATTTCATGCTTATAATGCAAGAATCTTCGTGCTAGCTCCGAGTCCACAAGGGTCACTACAGAAATGTCAAACATTTGCGTGATGGCATGTGAAGAAATTGGTAACAGTCGTGTACAGTAAGTACACGCTAATGCCTTAAGATCATTATTATTAAAATATCGATGTGGATAATAATAATAATAATATTAGAGTTGGCTAAGAAAAAATGTTTGACATATAGCAAGAAAGAATGAAATGAACGTGAACAGAACCACATTAACGGAGGAAAATGTATATAATGCTATTAACAAGGTTTTTCATTGTTAGATGTAATATTGAAAAACTTGCGCATTTAGATACCCGTAAATCTTCAATAATATACAGATGGTGATCAGAAAAATGGAAACACCTGTAGATGGCAACACGTCAGATATATGGGTTGGCAGTGGTGTGGCGCCCGCAGCGCCGGTGGTGGTGTGTTAGGTCGGTCTCCATACTACGTCAGGCGCAGTGGAACAGCAGTGTCCAGTGGCTGCAGCAGACAGAGGTAGTGTAAAATGGGAGACCTCTCAGATTTTCAAAGAGGGCAAATTGTTGGTGCGCGATTATGTGGAGTGAGTGTGACGGCAGTGGCTACTGTGTTAGGTGTGTCGCGTGGGACAGTGTCGAAGGTGATGATGGCCTACATAACACACGGGAGAACCACATCGGGGAAGCAGAACAGTGGGCGGAAGAAAATCATGAGTGACAGGTCTCGTTGGGTATTAAAGCGCATTGTCACACAGAACCGTCGTGCCACTGCGGAGCAACTGACGGAGGAACTCAATCAGCAACTCCCCCACCCTGTTTCAACAATCACAGTCCGCCGCGAATTACATGACATGAACTTACGGGGTCGTGTTGCACGGGCCAAACCGCTCATCAGGGACCATAACGCTTTCGCACGCCGCAAATGGTGCCACGACCATGCAACTTGGACCGTTGAGGACTGGAAACGTGTGATATGGTCGGATGAGTCATCCCTCACTCTATTCCCAACCACGGGCCGTGTTTATGTGTGGAGAACGCCCAAAGAAGCTTATGATCTTGCAGTGTCTCCACCCAACTATGAAACATGGCGGCGGCTCGGTGATACTGTGGGCCGCAATATTATGGCTTTCGTTGGGTCCTGTAGTCACACTTAGCGGACGAATCACTGCCAACGATTATGTCGGAATTTTAGGAGACCACTTGCATCCTATGGTCCGGATGTTGTTCCCGGACAATGACGCCATCTTCCAGGATGATAATGCACCCATTCACAAAGCCGGCGTTGTTGCAGCGTGGTTTGAGGAACATCGGGATGAAGTTCAACACCTCCCCTGGCCCGCCCAATCCTCAGATCTCAACATAATTGAACATCTGTGGTCCGTCTTGGAAACACGACTCCGGCGACGATTTCCACCTCCATCCTCTCTCACAGAACTGGCCGATGCCCTGCACGAGGAATGGTGTAAAATTCCACTTGCTACCATTCACGACCTCTATGCCTCCATCCCACGTCGCATCAACGCTGTTCTGAAAGCGAAAGATGGCCCGACACCATATTAATTTGGTATGTTGCAATTTCGTACAGGTGTTTCCATTTTTCTGATCACCATCTGTATATATTAGTAGAATTGATATTTAGAGAAATAAACATTACAGACACTGAATATACAACAATTCATTGCATTTCTGCGAAATGTGTATTGTATGTAAATTTCCACAAAAGGTACTATGCAATAATAGTAACAAATACTGAGCGCTCCTGGGTTGAAGTTTAATGAAATGAAATGAAATCTCTGAGTTTTACGTCCCACGGTTATGCCGGTTAGGCTAAAGGAGACGGTGATTATGAGAGATGAGTGAAATGGTGGAATGAAGAAAGTGGGAGGAAACGGGAGAACCCCAAGAAAACCCACGAGCACGGTGTTTGTCCACCACAAACTTCACTTGGCGGAGGCTGGGATCGAACCCGGGACCCCAAGCACCAGAGGTGAACGCTCTACCACTGAGCCACCGCGCCCCCCTTGAAGTTTAATACGTATTCTTCTCAGGAATAACTCTTATGGCTCCAGCCTATAGAGTTAATATTGCGTTAAATTTAGATATTCTAGCGTTTAATTAGCAACCAAAAATTTACTGAGTGACGTCTATAAATTAAATATAACACCTTTTGGGTTAACTTAAAACATACCAATTAAGAGTTCGAGATTTTAACCTGAAGTATCAATTGAAAATTAGCAATACATATAGCTCACCAAGCCTGGCACGTGCAACGTTAATATTATGGTACTATAGAAGAATTTAATAATTTAATACCAACCAGAAATAAAGAAAAAACGAAAAAATTATAAAACATAATCGATATTAAAAACTAAGGTAAAAAATCCATAACTCTCGTTGCAATATAAATGAAGTAATGAATATTTAAACAAAGCTCTGTGCGAATACAAAAGTTTAGTCAAGTAAATTATTTAATATTCTTTACGTGTATTCAGGTAAGTGTAATATATAATTAAATTTTGCATGATTAAAGGAAGAAAACACAAAGAACATTGTCATTTAGTTTTTATTCGGAGTGTGTACTTCTATTGTCAATCAGTCAATGTCCACTTCCTCCACAGTAACAGTAGATTAGACTATTACGATATAAGCTGAGTTGAATATTTATTATACCTAGCCTAAATATAAGAAACACAAAACTGACAAAAGGGAAGTTCTACTGAAGCTAGTGAAAAAATCACTTCCTACACAAATTACACCCTGTAGTTGAAAGTCTTAGATAATTTCACCATTATTGGTTCTTTTTAGCCTCCCTTCTTGGTTCTCTTTTTAACCTCCCACCTTCTATTAAAAGTCCATTGTTTTATTTCACACTGTAGGCCGTGATCTCAGTTATTCTTGTTAGTTGCAAGGTTTGCCACAAAAAATGTCTGCACATAATCCCCGTATATGTCTTAAGGTATTCGGCTACAACTGACAATCTTCTTGCGTAGAATAGAATACAGACAACCATTAGTAATCTAGTTATGCACTCTACTTCTAGTAAGTAAAGGTCTAATTGTCTGTTAGGGAACAGATTTACAAAATTGTTCTTTAAAAAACCACTCAATTACTCACTTTACTTAAAATATTACATATGAGTTATTCAATTGTCGTCACTCAAAGAATTTAATACTTAATTATTTAAAAGAAATGGACAACAGCACATATTACCCCAAAAGAGTGTCTGCCTGACATTGAATTAAACAATTATAAAAGACAGTCTGCAATGTTTCTGATTAAACGATAGTAAAAGGAATAATCATTAAACACGGACGAAAACACTCTAAAGCTAAAATCTGATTATATTTCTTTATAGACTAAGAATTTCTGTCTTGACCCAAGTAAAACCAAGAATAGAAGAAATGTACGTATTCGTTTGGAGAAATCGCAACAGCAGGATATTTAAATAAATCAGTCACAAATTTCGTTTTAATGCTACGGGATCTTATCGCTTCTAATCGAATTTTAATTATCATTTCTAGAGCAGATTGCTTGTCAACACTTATTTGTAACATGGTCACCTTCATGTTCCAAGTCGCACGTCTATGCACCCAGGCTAAGAGAGAGATACAGAGAGGATGAGTTTTAATTGAATGGCAATGCTTAAATTAGGAAAGTGGAATGCACAGAACTCTGGGAAATCAAAGCAAACTGTGTTCCTTCACTAGAAAACCTATTTTCCGGCATTTTGGATCAAACAAGTCCATCCGTGCCGGAGGTAATTACCAGTGTGAAACTGCCGTGCCGGAGGGAAATTATAGATAAGCTAGTGATGTACTATTTTCAATAATAGAAAACATATTAACGAATGTTCTGCTCACAATATAAAGGTATTAATTGTTGCAACTCTCTAGTCTTCAAGAAAACTTCTATTAAATATTCTTGAGCCCTGGCACCAGTTTATATCTTGTTTATAGTACTACGGGGTGATCGTTCTACTTACGAGCAGTCTTTAAAGAATGATTGATCTTAAAATTACTCAGAAGCGTGTCAGTTATCAGTCATTGCGCACTTGCTTAATGTAAGGACTCAATTTCTAATAACGTACCGTTCCGTTTGGAAAATTATTTCACTGGGGAAATGTCTCACCTCTTACATACCTAAGAATTAGGTTACGTTTCTATACGTGTCCAAATATTTGCGATTCCATTAACTCAGTTTGAGGTAAATAAAATAACTAATCGGTAAGTAAGTATTGTAAGTGCCGAAAAGGAATATCTATAAACATAAACTCTGATGAAATAAACGAATTCAAGCATACCTGAGGTCCTGAGCATTGTCAACTCCTTGTCGATTATAATCTTCTTCAACGTCCTCGTCGTGATCATTCTTGTTTATAATAGTGGCAGAGATGTGACTGCTTGACTCTTCCGTGTTGTTTATAAAATCGGAGAATTTTTGCTTGATGCTACCGGGGAAAAGTCTGGAAACTTCAAGTACTTCAGCAGTTGGTAAAAGCTTATAAGTGTCACTAGTACATAGGTTATAATTACATTCCTCAAATGACTTGCTTTCTGTTTTTATTTCAACTTTACTACGAGAGTTTTCTGATTCCATTTCATTAAAACCAAGTTAAAAATCCAAAAACTCGTTTTGCAAACTCAAAAACTGTTCGAACTGGAGATTTGAAATCTTCAGCATTTAATGGTAAAAGGAACCAAACAAATCTGAAAGCAATAAGAAAATCATTATTCGTTTTAACACAAATTTATGAGCAAACCGGAAGAAGACAACGGTACCATTTCAGTTAAATTAAGTTAGTGGGTGGAAAGGTTTGGGATCAGATAGAGATGTAAAATGTAGTGAAACCAGTACTTTAAAGCAAACGAAATTTTATTACAACGTATGCCAATTATCGAGATAATGAAATACCGAAAACGTAGAACCATATCGAAATACCCAGGTTGATTTTTCTTTTTTTTTTTTTTTTTTTTTTTTGCTGGAAAATAATTGCATGTCCAGAGTTAACTGCAGTTTCCCAAGCAAATGAAACAATGATTTGTTGCACTAGCAGTTATCCTAGTAATTGGAAACTACTTCCATCATGTGCTTCTCCATTGTCCAGGATTATCTGATGGATTTCTACAATGCTCCAGCAAACAATTGCAGCATGTTTCGTTGGACTTCCATGCTGGTTTCAGCAAGGAATTCCACCGAGATCTGTTGTATATTGTGCTGATGCTAACAAGAGATTCTAACATCCATTCGTGAATTTATATGCTGGTCCCCGCAAGGAATTCCTGCATCAAATAGTGGAATTCTACGCCTTACAAGCAAGAAAATCTACCATCATTTGCTGAATATTGTTTCTAGCAAGAAATTCTAGCATGATATTTTGAATATATACGCTGGTTCCAGTATATAATTCTAGCATTACTTCATGGACTTGTATGCAGGTTCAAAACAGAAATTCAAAATGCATTTGATAGATTTCTTTGTTGAATCCAACAAGGAAATCTAGCTTTATTTGATGGACTTCTATGCAGATTAAAGCAAGGAAATCCATTATGTTTTGATGGATTTGTATGCTGGTTATGAAAATCCTGTATAATGAAAATCCAAAATCGACACTGTAGACAATATTGAGAACTTATTATTATAATATGTTAAAGAAAATTTGACGCACAACTCAACACTAAGCACTTAACTAGTATACATTTACATTCAAATAGTCACTTACCTAGTATACATTTAAATACAAATAGTCAATGTGAAATGGAAAAAATAAACATGCATGAAATGCACCTTTCCAGGCCGGTAGCCAACCCAAAGCTAGTGGTGCACGGTAGAAGTTAGGGGGGCTGATCCAACTATATTATAATTCATCTTTATACTATAGCTCATATGCAATACTGTGAAAATTTTAGGGTGGCACGGCACGCTAGACACCCATTGGATACGGGCCTGCACCTTACCATGAAATGTGGAATGAATATTAAATTTATGAATTCACTTAAGAATTGATAATTATATTGCACCTATTTATCTGTAATCGGTCATTCGATGCGAAAAGAATTCTAACAAAATGTTAAAAATTAATTTATTAAATACTCATTACCTCTGAATATAGTGAAAAAGAATCAAAAGTTTTCGCATGCTACTAAAAGGATCCAAATTTAATTTATGTTGTACATTTCAACGTGTTTCCAAGTGGGTTAGTTTTAATCTTGTTCAGATCTAGACCCTGCTATAATTATATAGTTAAAGCTTCTCGCCGAGCACATATACGTATATGCCCATCATTCGTATAATGTACGTAAAATCTAACAATTGTATACGTACATTACCTGCATAAATTCGGCATAGGTTATATATATTATACGTATATCAGTAGTTCAGATTTCCGCCCTACTGATGAATGTTTTACTCTGAAGTAGGTACATATAGTATGCATTTTCAACTTAATTTACCTGTTCAAATTTGGCGCTATCGCTGCATTTTGGTGGTGGGAGGTTCAGTTGTATCGTACGTTTCCCAGAGGCTGTTCCAATTTTTTATATATATAGTAAAAGTTCAGTATCAAGAAAGTGTCATTTTGACTTCTGCTTTTCATTTTACGTACACAGCTCGAATGTGGGAACGGATCCTACTCTGAGCGGTTTCCCTGGATTTACTAATCCAAGGAGGTGAATAAGGGAAGGGCATCATCATCCCTAAGACCAGGGCCACTTGCTTTTCAAGTTCTAGACTTACCTAAAGGGCCGATGCAGCTCCTGCATGGAGCCCCGACTCGATTATTGTATCCTTGAAAGTGACAAATATTTTCTTTTTCCTCTGTACGTATCCTTCTGCACTGCATGAAGTGAAGTAACTATACCGGAGCATTAAACCATTTAGCTATACCGGAAATTTCGGATAATCTTAATACAAACAATTTCCGAAAAATTAGAAACCCGAAAATCTTCTGGAAAATCAGAAAACAGAAATGTCATCTACAGCCAAAAAATGTCTCGGAAAACGGAAACTTTTCCAAAAATATATTTTAAAAAAGACAACAAAATGGCCATTCAGAAACCATATAACTTCGATTATTTTTCAAATATGTCATACTTTTTCCTTCAAAAATGTATGCAACACTGATATTTCTATAATAGAACTATACATATAGATTGTAGCTAATCAATTGACATGCTTAGTAAATATTGATTTTAAACATATAGCTTTTAGTATCCCGTAAAAGATAAGAGACGCCATCATATAATGGAGAGGTCTATATAGCATACCAGCACCATATGCTGGAACCCAGTATCTACCACAAATTATTATTATTATTTTTTTTTTTTTTTTTTTTTTTTTTTTGCTGGTTGCAACAAAAATTTTAACCTGATCATTGATGAAAATATTGATCAATGTCCGATTTTTCTTTCCTTTACCAGTTGCTAAAGCAAAACCTACCATATATATATATATATATATATATATATATATATATATATATATATATATATATATATAGAGTTCAAACAAGTGTAGTCTAGGCGTATAGTATGTTTCATGTACATTATTTTTTAGTTTTCGCTGTACATAGGTACATTTTATGGAAATAGGAGTACTGTTTTTTTTCTGCTTTCTTTTCAAATAAATTTACTCTTTCTCAACTTAAGATTAGTGTTGGGTGAGGTTAGAAAACGCCCAAAAGTATAATTTTCTCTTCTACATTAGCTTATATTTCTAAATTAAAATATGAAGGGCAGCGTTATACAAATTTTCATCTTACAAGTGAATGACATTTTCACGACGTATAATATTTTAATGACAGATTCAACTGCTTCCTCAAGCAGTTTCTCTTTACTCAAATTCATGCAGCGGGAGCAATATCTAGCGAAATTTATTACGTCGTCGACACTGAATGTTTTAATTTGCAGGTCTTCCTTTTTTCGATAAACAAAGAGCATCTAGAGAGCTCTTACATGCTGATCTAATTGGGGACGTAAAAGCTCTCAACCTTTTTATAAGCCAGGAGACGCGGTGTTTCAGGGGCAGAGCATTCACCTCCTGAAGCATGACGTCCTTGGTTTGACCTGAACTCACGCCAAGTAAGTTTGCTGTGGACAATTATCTTGTGTGTTCTTTCTCAGGATTTTCCCGATTAATCCTACTTTCTCGATTCGACGATTTCATTCATTTCTCATCATCGCCGTCTCCTTAAGCCTAGCCGCAGTAAACGTGAGTCGTAAAACTCAAAGATTTCATTGCTTTATATATATATATATATATATATATATATATATATATATATATATATATATATATATATATATGTGTGTGTGTGTGTTTGGGTGTGTGTGTAGCCAAAAGTAGGTATACAGTCCCGTACTGATCAGCTCATTGTATTTTATATCATTTCTTATTATCAAACAAGCAGACCTAGTTTCTTTAATATTTTGTTCTTTACGTCTTTTTACTTATGACTTAAGCCCGGAACAGTCGAAGCAAATAAATCCATAAATTAGAATGTCATATTTAACCAATGCAGGGGTGTATACCTACTTTTAGGTCATGCTTTATATATATGAAGTGCACATCCACCTTAAATTAATGAAAGAACAAACGTATTAGAGCGTAAATATATAGTATATTTTCCCAGAGGATTTTTTTTTTCGATAGGAATGAACTAGGGTTACCAGTACGATCTCAGAACTCCTTCCAATCTCAAGGAGAAATTTTCTGAATTCATCACTGCTACACTTAATTACTCGGATGGCATAAAACCGTGTCAGAGGTAATCTCGTATACATACAGATTACCGAACACAGGGAGAAGAGATCACGTATAAGGGCTCCATTAAACGAAAATATACTTTAGGTTTTCTTTCATACTTGTATGTAGTTAGTAATTTTGTAATATAACCTAGATTACGTAGACCGTAATTTAGTTACTACATAATGCGGAAATGCTCCTTGTTGTTCTGTTGTTCTTATGCGTTAGGGATGTGAATCTTGCATACGCTAAAAGTGGCAAAATAATATGTCTCATAATGTCTTACCCCTAAATTTCGAATAGGAATTTAGCGAAAATGCTGGTAATGTTTTTGCTGTAGGGGTATTCCATATATTTTAATCGTTTTGATCAATTTTACCATATTGTACAACAAAACTACCAGCAACAACTATTAATTTAAAATTTAAGAAAATTATTTGCCAGCAATTGATTGCACAAAGGAGGGGATCCATGCGGGATTCTTTCGAAAATATGAAATTTTTAGACTCATATCCGGTAAACAGCAAAAAAACTAGAAAAGTCGCAATCTGTAAAGAAAGAGGCTTCGATTTTTTTTACATTTATGAAAACAGTTCCCATCAAGAAACAATGCAATGTAGTGTAGTGAAAAGAATATTCTTTTTTTTTTCTTTAATTAGGTAAAATATAATGTATGTGCTTTCTTTTCGATTACGTCTCGTTATCTTGTTTATCATTTACGAATTCTATGCAATACGTTTTTACTTTTTAATTTTTTCATTTTCCTCCAGTGTAAACTATGATACAGCAAAATACAGAGGAAACGTGAAACTTGTCAGCGATGAATGTTAAATAATTTTAGCATTTCTACACTTTGAGATCTAATTGTTTTAATACAGAGAAAAGTATATCTTTAGACCAAGGGGGCCAAAAGTTTAGAATCTAACCTAACGTAATAATCATATAATTAGCAAATCTGTAATTTTCTTCCGATTTTACAAAAAGGCTGGCCTGTTTCAACTAGACATAACCCTAGGAAATAAGACCTGGCTTTCTTGGAATACCTCTCTCTCGTGTTGGACGTCCGATAGTTTCCTACCAAAATCTTAATGAAAGCTATTAAAATTTTAAATTTTAAATTTCTACGTTCTTGACTGACTTTTGGCTTCCTTTCGTTACATCGCGAGGTGGAGGAAAGGTTAGGTTAGGATATAGAACAGAGGTACCCTTGGACTTATTACCCGCCATGTTGATAAAATAAATGATCATTTCTTTCCCACAATGCAACTATTCCGTTACCTTGCACGAAGTAGTTCCTTCCCCTCACCGAATACTCCCATGGTTATAACAGCTTGTATATAACAAATAAAAATATTTCTCGAGATCCTAATATATTATCAGGCACACAAACAATCAAATTATCAATATTTTCCCTCTAAATTTTATAAATTTTCCTGGAAACGGACGTCCAACTTCAGAACTTAACCCTAGAAGTTAGTTCGTGTTTAATGCAGTAGTTTATATGTTATACGTGAACATTGTATTACGAACAATAATCATTAATTAGTAAACCAGGGTCACAACCTAGTAATTTAGGCGATAAACTAAACAATGTAACACTTTTCTTTATTTTCGCGTGGTCCAGCCATGCAGCAGTAATGCTGTTTTTATTAGTGAACCAAGAATTATCACGCAAATAGCGAAATAATTTATTCAAGAATTCTTTCTGGTCGATAACACGAATTTAATCTATGCCAAGTAAGATACTGTCTTGTGGGCCAGCGGAACATATTCTAGAAGACAATGAGAAGGGCCGTTATGAGCAAGTAATCTTTGTGCGAAGCACTGACCTGATTTATAATTATATATTTAAATTTTATATAAACTCGCGGTGGCAGGGCCGGATTAAGAGGGTGCTTACAGAGGCTGTAGCCCCGGGCCTCCAGTTGGACAAAGGCACCCACTCTGATTAAAATCTCGGCTGGCTATCTAAAAAAAAAAAAAAGTAATCATAGATACAATAATCATAAAATATGACCAAAAATATGGAACACATTCACTTAACCTACTTACTATACTTTCACAGAAATGTATTAGGCGACATCAGCAGGGGCAACATATCTTCTAATCCAGCCCTGGGATTAAGTGCCTTATCCTAGGACCGATTTTAGGAAATTTACCGGGTCAATTGGAGAATTTTTTAAGTTTGTGAGAAAGAATGAGTACAAAGGAAAGGTGGTTGTATTTGTTGATTGGTTTTGATGTCGCAAGCGGAACTGTATGTGGAGGCGGATGGACTATTTCGCGGAGACGTAAACTTCTTTTATTATACGGATAAAGAAATTGTAAAATATACAGCATAAATTGGTAAGTCTTTAATTTGCCCATTTTTAATAATAATAATGTCGAGAACGGAACCCACCAACCAATGCCTGGCATCTAACCCATTCCTACTTAGTGATGGGTAAATTCCCGGGAAGATATTTTTCGGGAATATTCCCAAAAATGGGAATTTTCCGGGAATTTATGTACAATCACAAAGAAAATTTCATTCTATTACTATATTATAATTTCAAAATTAAATTCGTTTTTATATCATAGTATATTAGTTGTTCCCAGAGGGGTCTTTAGAATGTATATCCTTAACGATGTTATGTTATTTTATTAATATTTTATTATATTTGGAGAGCACGCAAAATGGATATTTATTTACAAATATGTTCTATGAAAGTAAATATGTTTAAAAATGGTATAGTACGTCAACGTACTTTTAAACTGCTAAAAAGTTAAAATTTACATGTTAGTGGATTTTCCAAACTTCTAATACTGATATTATAAACACATTAAATTTTTAAATGTTATAAACAAATTAGGTTGGGTAACTGCCAGAACACACATGTCCCACCATTTTGTTATCATTTGCGCAATAATATGTATGTTCACACTATTTGCAAGATACTTTTCTGTCTTTATAATTTTGCATATAACATTGCTACACACGACTTTCTTCCTGCCCATTTCTCGAAAATCCATGCGTTGATTCACATGTAAAACAAGTTCGAGTACCTCTTCAGAAATTCGAGTCAGAGAGACGTCTATTACTAACGGTGGTTCAGGGTTTATTAATAGTACTTCATTTCTATTTCTACATAATTCTACATTACTTTACAAAATGGTTTCTTTCCATCATTTGTAAATTAGTACTTTGCTACTTTTGGCGATTGTTTACGTTTCGCGGATCAGATTTTGCACATACTTTTTTGCAATACTTTATTCCGACGTTGTTGTTTTATGGTTTCTTGCGTTAAATTACGTCACCAACATTAAATTCAGACAGCATTGCAGTGCGAGCGTTAGCAAGCGAAGGCGGGTTAGAACACCACAGGGCAAGTTTTTTCTATCTTCATTACAAACAATTCACTTTCTTTTCTCACTTAAATCACTTCGACTAACCTTTACGGTTTGTACAAATCCCTTACAGCTCCCCCTCCAAAAAAAATGTTTCATACTTTCTTCACTACTTGAACACTACTATCAACTCATTTCTTCTGTAAATCAACCTACTTTTTGCTAGTTTTGGCCCCTAATTCTAAACAATTACTCTTTTGAAGTGCAAATGGAAAGGAACTTAAAAAAACATATTATTAGTTACCGGTATATAAAGTACTGTCAAAGAATTTTAAATTTTTTAACCTCCAAATTCTTTAAAACCTAGAAGTAGAAGTATTTTCATAATATAAAAAAATAAAGTAATTAGTCATATAGTTCTTATAATTTGGAAAATAAAGTAAAGAAAAGGAAATAAATTCCTTCCCGGAAAATTATAGTCCAGGGGAAAAAACCCGGGAATATTCGCAGTTTCCAAATTCCTTCCCACCGGGAATATTCACACTGCCCATCACTATTACTACTACTACTATTACTACGCTTACCGGTACTCCTGCTTTTACTACTACTAATACTTCTACTATGGATCCGTATTAAAGTAATACTGCACACCTAATGTAACTTAATCAAAGGTAACTTAATGTAATGCAACAAAATATAACCGAACGCAATACACTTTGGTGCTTTTTTATTTTTAAAGTGGTCCGGCGATACGACACAAATGCCCAGCCCTGAACGCTGGCATATTTTCTTTGGGTAAACAATACAATACATGCTCCAGTTGCGCATCGATAAATAGGACCGCCTTAAAATGGTACAGTAGAATAGAGTAAGTTAGGGATAAGTAGGGTAGGGGTAGGAACGGGTTAGCTTATGGTTAGGTAATTTTGACCCGTTTTCATGAAACTAATAAAGTGCATTTTCTTGTTTCTGCGTGAGTATACATGCTGGAGCGGGCATTGTAATGTTAACCCCTCCACTGTCGACGTATAATGCTTCATATGTATGGTTGTCACTAATATTACATTATTGAACTTTAATAATATTAATCAAATAAATACCCAGCGAGGCAGCCTTAATAGTCATGTCGTGTATTACACTGAAAACCTACTAGAAGATGTAAAAACGCTATTATTAGACTACAGACAGTTTCAAGCATGGCCAAAATGGTGCAGGTAGTGTTATTCTCTGTTATATATGTGCTGATAGGAAAAAGATGTTTTTTCCCCCACCACGCTCAAGTACAGGTATATGTTGTTGTTTCGTCTTACCATCAGCACCCGCACACGGTGGTATAGAGTGTATCTAAATATGTCTAGGCCTATATAATAAATTACAACTTTCATAATACCACTGGGTATTTTAAAACACTTAATTAGATTTACCTGCATTAGTGAATAAGTAGCACATGTGTCATTATAATGGAAATTTCACGGAACACTTCCATTGTTTATTTTCCTTCTTTTTTGACAGTCTTCTCTTCTCTTCATAGGACTATTATCAGTCAAATAGATCGGTGCACCAGCTTACTAATCATATGTGCTACTATTGCTAAATGGTCAAATGTGTACCTCAAACAGAGGATTTATGATTGAAAAACAAAATAGAATAATATACGGGACACAATCGGGAAAAAGTGACATAAGTCAGGAAAAGGTCAAATTCGGGAAAGAGGTTCGGACAGGGAAAGATGGCGAAAAGCCAAGATGAACAGGGCAAAAAATTAAGGGTAAGTGGGAAGTGTAAAATGAAAAAGGAAAGCGTATAAAAAACAAGGGAATGTATGTACGTATAAATGTAACAGAAAGTGTAAGTGTAGTGTAGGTGTGTAGCAAGGACCACTTAATCTTCCTCCTCACGGAGCATCACCAGACACGAGGCACCCACTACAACAGCCAAAGCCGAACCACCAATTCAAGGTTACACAATCCGACGGTCAACCTACTGACCACCAGTCGCGTTTGTGACAATGAGGGAATGGCAAGGGATGTCACGGTTGGTAATTGAATGAGTATTTACTGCTTTGACAAAACAATTTCATAATATAAAATCGGAAAACAAGTACAATATGTATGAGTAAATTATCATTGCGTTAAGATGATAACAATAGAACCTGAAATAATATTAATAATAATAATAATAATAATAATAATAATAATAATAATAATAATAATAGTACACTTCTTGTTTCCTCTCTTATAAATATATGGCTCCTCTCTTATATACATGTGTTCTTAATAAACAGAACCAGAAGAAAAATAACCATATGTATACACACTGATAATAGTGAATCCATGCCTCTCACCCCGGGCGCCTCAACTCAGGCGAATGCCCTGGTTTCTATTGACTATTTTTCAATGGAATCATTTTCCTACGTTTTTCTCTTCGTACGTGCACCTGATCTGATGGTGGCAAAGCATCTTTTTTGTTGTTTGTTGTTTATTAATACACGGCGATAAATTTACGGTAAAGCATCAAACATACAACATTCATCAACATTGAATTCTTCTGAGTTTATTAAGGGGAAAATTTTGTAATGGTGGACTTCAAAAACAATCGCAGATTGTATTGAACTCTGAGACGAAGTAGTAACTACGGATGCCACGTAATTTGAACAAGGCCATGTCTGAGTCTGATGTTGCAAGCAAAATTATAATTATTGAAGCTTAACCATCATAGTGAATTTGACGCCTCTAAAATTGGCGCCTTTTACAGTTGCAAATCTCACCCTGCCCTTTCGTTGGCCTTGAGTTTAGTCAATTGATAATAGAGGAAATTGACTTTTGAATTGTTACTTGATTATTTTAATAAAAACGGAGTTGTCAACAGTCGTGACTACCGTTGAGGGGGAGGGAGAGTAACAGAAGTTTGAAAATGAAATGAAATCTTCCAGTTTTACATATCGCAGTTATGCCGGGTAGGCTAAAGGAGACGGTGATGACGAGAATGAATGAAACAGTGCAAAGAAAAAAGTAGGAGGAAATAGGGGAAGTCCGAGAAAATCAGCAGAAACGGTGCTTGTATACCACAAAGTCCACTTAGCACGAGCTGGGATCGAACCAGGGCCTTATGTCCCAGAGGTGAACGCTCTACCACGGAGCCACCACGGCCCTAACAAAAAATGTTTGTTCCCACAGAACTCTTATTTGGAGGTCAATTCAATTAATGGATACTTACTTGTATTGACATCAAATCCTCTATAAAATCAACATATATAAATACACCTGAGAGGACAAATACTGAGGTATTAGATGCTGCTCTCCAGAGATTCTGTATTTATAGTTTGATCACTCTCGTCAGAGTCGTCACTGTTGTCTCCAAGGTTAATAAAGATTTTCTCTGTAATTTCGTCAGTTATCCTGTCGATTTTACAGTATTTCGTTTCTTCCATCTTCACTACATTATGCACACAATCTTTGCACTTTTCACTTGTTACCATTTCTAACCCTTCCTCCAAAAGAGTCTTCACTTCACTAAGTGTAAAATGTTTATTTGTTTCGTGCATAATGGTCCTTTACTTGACTCCAAATCATTTCAATCGGATAAAATGAACAGTAGTAGGGGGTATTCTGAGAACTTCCCTACCTGAAGAGGTCGCCATTTTGTCCACTTTATACTTGCAGCATTCACTTTTGACCACCCCTTTGGGGATCCTATGGTACATTTTGCACCATACGCGTTTTTCATGATACATTGCGTTATTTCTCTTCTATTTGAGCTTTTTCGTCCTTTTTTTTTTTTTTTGTTTTTGTTTTTCAAGTCCAGAGCCATTGTAGAAGACATTACGTATGGTTTCAGACCGTCCTGCGTCCAGACATAGAAGGTGATGACGCCATAATCTTAAAAAATATTTTTTCCCTTTTTAAGCCTATGTTCATTATTTTTTGGCGGGCTTATTTTTTCACGTAGAAGATTGAAATTTTGCACAAATATTTAGTCCACCGAATAGTATTTACCAGATTTTTTCTTCCGATTTCTGCGTTAAAACAGGGGGTCCAGAGGGGCAACTGGTTGAAAAGGGGGATATTTTTACCCCAAAAATCCCGTTTCTCAGGATTTTCCCGCCTCACATACATGATGGAGAAACGTGAGTCATACCGTCTAAAAGGCAGTTCTATTCTGAAGAGAATGATGGGCAAAACATGACCCTAGGGTAATTAAATTTTTTTCCCTGAGATCATGGTGTCTTGCGATAATTTGGGGCATTGTGGGGATTCTTGATAAAATTTCTCCCGCCCTTACTATTCAAGATAGAAACTTGAAATTTGGTACACACATTTAGTTTACCAAGTACTATTTACCAGAGGTTTTTGAGATCTCTACGTTTACACAGTGGGGGGCCAGAGGGGCCCAAAGTTTGACAAAAAATTCCCTCAAAATTTTCCTTTTGACATCAATTTTCCCTCTCCTGGTATATGGTATGGGCATGCAAGGGGTACTATTTCAACGCCAGCTCTATTCTGAAGAGAATGAGGTATGAACCATGATCCTAGGATAAATAGTGATGATGCAGTAGCTGCTTGACTGAAAGTCTAACAAATGCACCAAAAACCCCGGATCCCCAAAGGGCTACAGGAGGTATAAGACTAATTAACTCATTTTTAACGGAACGTGCCGTCATAAGAAATGCTTTTATTTTGAAGCCATTCTTTTATTTTATTTTTTGTCCAAGACATGGTGGGAACCCGATCTACCTTTACACTGTGATAAGATGCGTTGTGCATGACTATCACGCAGTTCGGTTCTAGATGTGGAAGTATGTTCTGAAACCAAAGTAACTTTTACCTTTACCGGTAGGGTTCTTAAGTCCAGTGGAGAGTACAGAAAGAAAGACTTGTTTAATAGAATTCACAGTTTCATCTACCATTACACGGTATGAGAAGCATTTACCCGTGTCTCATCAAGATAGTAGATTTTCCTACCCTCTGCTCTATACTTCTTAAGTAAACAGAGATATTTTCTCCTCCATAATGCTATGCCATCCCTATCAACTACTACAGACATTTTATTGCACGATACATAGTTGAATTTCATTATTTTCAACAGTCTATGGAGAGTTGTATGAGAAAAGCAGGGCAGTTCATCATCGGTATTTACAGCTATCATAATTTTATTTAATGTTGGCAATTTATTACGGGAAATGACCTGATGTACCTTTGATCGAATTGCCGATTTCGTGAAATCGTTATAGTTTTCCGAGAGGGTGTGCATAAAGTCCTGAAGGGAAGTAAAACTCTATAAGTTGGAAACTACGTAATGTATTAACAAATACTTTTTGTGTATTTACAGAAAGGTTCAAAGTTTTGTTTCAGATAGTTAAGGTTCATCGCCAAACCTCCAATTGTGCATCATTCACGTCCAAACACTCTTGCAGTCTTTTTGGGAAACCAAGAATTGCGTGTTGGCAGTGCTTGTCTGGAATGTTCAAAATCACATCTGTTATTTTGTTCTTGAGATCGTGCAGATTAGCTGGCTTCTGCTAATACACCTTGGTCTTCACGTGTCCCTACAGCCAGTAATCACAATGCGACAAATTTGGTGATCTTGCAGGCCAAGGTGTGGGTCCTCTTCGGCCACTCCATCCCTCCTTAATTTTTTCGTTAAGAAACTGTCGAACTTGAAGGGTATAGTGCGGCGGTATCTAATCCTGTTGCATGTGGACCTCATTAAGAATGCCTAACCTTGTAAGTTCTGGCAAAATGAATGTCTGTAGCATGTTCAGATAATTGTTGCCATTTACCGTCTCTTCCTCGAGGAAAAAATGGCTGATAACGTGTTCCATTGAAACAGCACAGCACACATTGACTTTGGGATTACTCCGCTTGTGCTCCTCGAATTCACACGGATTTTCCACCCCCCAAATTCGGTAGTTGTGCCTGTTCACTTTTCCCGACGCATGAAATGTGGCTTCATCTGTAAACAGAAATCGTGACAGAAGGTCACCATCTCTTGTAAGCTGGTAAGCATTGACTCACAGAATTCCATTCTCATGCCAGTCTTTCTCCATTAGCTCGTGAACAAATTTTAACTTAGGCCGGGACCTTCAAATTCTTGCGTACGATCTTATGTAACGTTGACTACGGTATTCCCAGTTTCAATGACCTACGTTTAAGCGACTTCATTGGACTCCTGGCTACGCTGTCCTGCAACGTGTGAATCAAATCGTCACTCGTTCCTGGCCTACCACTGCGTGGTAAATTTAACACACTTCCCGTTTCTTTGAGCTTCTCGTACCACCTCTTGACACTTGTTTCTGCTGGAGGTGTTTTCCCATACGTTGTTTGGAACTTTCTCCGCAATGATACGCAAGATTTTAATTCCACAAACCACAAAACACATTGTACTTATCTTTAATGGATGTCATCTTAAGTCACGTGATTACCAGTGCAAACGTCATCGACCATTGTGGCCGTCATCGAGCATTGTGGCCAGAACAAAACTTTAAATTTCCCTTCTTCCAATCCCTAAAATTTATACACTTAAACGTAACGGTTTCGATGTTTTGCAGTTTTAGTTTCCTGCAGGATTTTATGGACTCCCTGTACTTGTACGCGTATTTTTGGTATTTTTTAAATTTATTTTCATTAAATTTAGCCTCCCGTCAACTTTTATAAACAATATTCTTTCCTACACTTGTCTGTTGCCCAGTCATGTCGGCTAATTGTTCAACAGTTAAATTAGGGTGTTGTTCTCTTAAAGCATGGAAGATATTCGAAATGCAACGCTTCTCACCACTTCGTAACGCTTTCCCGGGCTCATGTTTTATAACAGAAATAGTGCAAGCAACATGAGTTGTCGCTTCACAAAGCACTTAATACGCAATTAGTTACATTATAATATGCACTAAAATTTCTTTCAGGTAATATAAACTATACAAAATATAATGGATGCAAAATACAATTTAATATGCACTAATTTGACACGACACTATATATAATATAGTTACCACAAGCTTAAATTTATACACAATATCTGCACAGGTCGATAGTCTGCGTACTAGATACTCAGACAGTTAGAAGATTACCTTCCTTGAAATTGTAAATAAAGACAGAATGTCGACAGGATTGGTATTGCTTCCTCTCCCAATTCTTAAGTGAAACAATGATGGAAATTAACTTTATAACGAATTAGTTGTTATTTCTAAAAATGCAATTTAATAAATAGGACTAAAGCCAAAACTTTAATACATATATAGTAAAAAAATACTTTTCATAAACAAAAATTAAAAACAGTATTTGATTGTTATTCGGGGTTGACAGGTAAAAGAAACAGGAGTGCTTTCTCGCCATCAGGTACGTGGAAATTGACGTACGAATTTACAATGTACACGATTCTGTTTATTAGAAAAGCCTCCCTCCCTGCGAAGGTCAACGGCTTGAGGTCCCCTGTGTACTGGAGACTCTTAGGAGGAAGGGAGGGTTTCCTATCAGGTTTCCTGGAACAGATAATAGTAGATTCCCGAAAGAAAACTTCCCTCAACTAACACAAAATTTTCCCTTTTCTAAAATCAATTTTTAGCTAGTTCTTTGAGTGTCCAATTCCTATGACATAAATTATGTGACAAGGCCAATTTAGCTACATTAAAGACAGTGCCACATTTTTTTTACTCATTTTTATTTTTATTTTTTCTTGATAGAGGAAGAAGTGACAAGAAGATCTAGTTGTCGCCAATTTAAAACTCCAAAATATTGAAATATCGGATATTGAATTGAATTGAATTGAAATTGAATTGAAAAAGGCTTTATTCAAGCGGGCGAGGTTCAGCATATTCCTGCTCAACCACCTAACCCTTGTCAAGGAAGTACATTGAGTTATACAAAAAAACATACGATCAATTGAGTCGAAAGATACGGTTATATACAATAAAAATACAGGTATACATTAAGATGATTAAAAAAAAAGAAAAAGAAAAGACAAAAAGTGATACTTTTAACAAAACACACTCACACGCACAAGTGCTACAAGTGAAGAAAGAAAGAAAAAGCATACAAATACGAACATGGAAACAAACACATACCGATGAATAACATAGAGACAAAATAAGTTATGCTTGTGATTCACAACATAGGGGGGAGGTATGAAATATTTTTGCAATGCATTATTATTTAATAAAGAAGACGTAACAATTCAAGTCTGATTTCATTTACGTGGTTCAAGTGATAGAATACAAATCATGGGTACCTGAACTTAAATTTTGTTGGCTGAGTAAATAAATTTTTAACATTTTCTTGAAAGAAATAAATGTTTTAGCTTCTTTTACTACATTTGATAGAGCATTCCATGACCTTGGTGCTAATACTGAAAATGCTGCAATGGTTTGCTTGAGTCTATGGTGCGGAATATCAAACTTATTTCTTTTGCGTGTTAAGTGAGTGTGAATAGTTGACCTAGCAGTGAGTGTTTTGTATAAATACGCGGGACGTGTTGTTATAAGAATTTTATAAATGAGAGAGCAATAATGTAAATGTCGTCTTCTGGACATTGTTAGCATGCTACTGGTGTTCAGAATAGGCAAAATATGATCAAATTTTCGTATGTTGTAACAGAAGCGGATGCATGAATTTTGTACCTTTTGGATCAGGATGGCATTGCTTTTTGTTAGAAGCGGGCCATACACAACATCATAATAATCAAACAAAGACAGTATCAGCGATTGTGTCAGTAGCAGCTTGGTATCTTTGGACAGACAGTCTCGTATTTTGTACAAGTTTCTTAGTATTCCTAGAGCTTTTGAACACTGAGTAGAGACGTGATTATTCATAGAAAGTTTATCGTCAATTTGTACTCCAAGACTTTTAACACAACATGAATAGCTAATGTTTGAATCCATTATTTGTAATTCTAATTTGTCAGGAGCAATTTTATTAAGTTGATTAGCGGAACCTAGAACAGTATAAGTACATTTTAAGGAATTAATAATAAGACCGTTATCAATACACCAGTTACTGATAGCCTTAAGATCTTGGTTAAGGAGTGACAAGTGGCAAGTTCTGAGGTAAGGCTTTTATAAACAATTGAGTGTCGTCTGCGAAAGAGTACATCTTTGAATGTTGTACAGCGGGAGACACTTCTAAATGGTACACCTTAGCCGTAAATCTCCATATGGCTGTACCATTTAGAAGTGTCCCCCGCTGTACAACAGATACCAGATCTGCAGTGTATAAGGTGAACAAAAGTGGCCCTAAAATTGAGCCTTGTGGAACACCTCTATCAAGTACAGCAGCTTCAGAAATTTTATAATGAGAGAAACTACGTAAAGTAACTTGCTGTTTTCTCTTATGTAGATAGGATTCGAACCATTTTATGGTATTTACTGAAAAGTTATAGTATTTCATTTTTGCTAAGAGAACACCATGCTGTACAAGGTCAAATGCCTTTGAGAGGTCTAATAAGACAAGTATGACAACATATTTGTCATTTAGTGCATGAAGCACATTGTCTTTAATACCTAACAAACCAGTAGAAGTGCTGTGAAATTTACGAAACCCAGATTGTTCGCATGGAAGTATGTGAGAGCTATCAATATATGAAATCATTTGCTGAAACACTAACTTTTCAATTACCATTGAAAGAACTGGCAATATACTTATTGGCCGAAGGTCACTAGTTGATTTAATACAAGGCTTCTTTGGTAATGGCAGAATTTTAGCTAGTTTCCAGGGATCAGGGAATTTACCATTCAATAAAGAGTAGTTCACAATATTAGTTAAGGGAGATGTGATAACAGGTAAAGCTATTTTAAGCATATGTGGGGTTATTTCATCAAAGCCCGCTGCATTGGATTTAATGTTAACAATCGCTCTTCTAACTTCATGTTCATGAACAGATCTTAACATGAAAGGAGTTCCACAAGCAGTGTGTCTCAGTGAACTGTACCGATTTATTTGTTTATCAAATGTGTTATCACTTGTTACTGAGATTTCGGAAACCTTAGCAAAATTACGATTTATGACATCAGGACAATTTAGTTCTTCAGGGAGGTTCAACAATGAACTTTTTCCATCTATTCCCAAATTATGTAACGTCCGCCAAGTGTCTTTATTGTTTTTAGCGTTATTTATACGAAAGGAAAAATACGCAATCTTTTCTTGTCGAATAACTGCCGTAGTAAAATTACGAAGCTCCTTGTACTCATCACAGTGTTGCTGCAACTTAGTGCGTATGACCTGCGGAGCGCACGATCGCGTATTTTCATTAGCAGTTTCGTATTACTAGACACATAAGGCAATTTGTTATTCGAAACTTTAGCTGTTTTCATTGGCGCGTGCTGATCAAACAGATGTTTTAAAGAAGTCTGAAGAAAATTAACTTTAGCATTTATAGCTTCCTGAGATTCAATTGTTTCCAGTTCAAGGCTTCAGCATTTAGTAGAAATGCGTCGTGATTAAATATATTAAAGTTGCGATAACGAATAATATCAAATGACTTTCTTGGCGGTTTTTTAATGTTTAGGATAGCATGTGTCACCCAGTGATCGGATGATCCAATGGGTGGACCAACGCCACTTGATGCTATCATGTCAATTTTATCGGTAATAATGAGATCGAGTGATGATTCACCGAACTCTGTTATTCTGGTTGGTTCTTTAATGAGTTGGACAAAACAAAACATATCCAGAATACGGTTCAAATATTTTGTTTCGGTTTTGTCAAGACAGAGCTGATCACAATTAAAGTCACCTAGTATATAAAGACAATCAACTTGTGGATATACATGTGTAATCAGATCCTCAAGAATAGACAATTTGGTGTAGGGGATATTTGGTGGTCTATACATTGATACTATACCTATGCGTAGTGAATTTATTTTCACCATTACCACCGTAAGGCATTCTACTTGATCTGTGTTAGGTATTTCTAACAGTTTTACATCCAAATTTTCAACATAATACATTAAAATTCCTCCAGCATGATGTTCTCTGTCTTGCCGAAGAACGGAGTAGCGAGGTATATTAATGAGCCTTGTATCAGTTGAATTGTCAAGCCACGTTTCGCTAACTATAAAAATAGCACACTGTGATTCTAACATTAGTAAACGTATTTCATCTATTTTAGGTAAAATAGAACGAACATTAGCATGCATAATTAAAAATTGAGACTGTTGTCCTGCCGTAAACTCAAACCTTTCCTGAAAAGTTTTGTTGATACTATTATTTAAATGTTTCCTTGTACCATGCCAGTGGTCATGAATGCTCCCTTGTACTATGTCTACGTTACTCATAACTATTGTTAAACAATTTTGTTACAATACAACTACAATATAGCGATAATGTACCAACTAGTAAACCCTTTAATATGTTAATTTAATAAACGAGGTAAATCGATTGCTAAATTTAATATTTATATGTATTTCTTTAACCCTTTTAATATCTTTCGTACAATTTGTACCATACGGGTGTTTTATGGTACTTTGCGTTATAACTCACCTATTTGAGCTTTTCGTCCGTTTTTCTTTTTCTTTCTTTTTTGGTTTGTTTTCAGGTATATGGGCATTGTAGTATACGTTATGTATGGTTTCACGTCTTCCTGCGTCCAGTGGCGCATTTAGAAGGTAAAAACTGGGGCGCCAGCCAGTACCCAGACTGTAATAGGTACCGTAAGACGGGGTTACTATCCACATCAGGGGTTACTTTGCACAAAATATGCAAAGAGTTTCACAGTCCTCTGTTGGCAAAACCATGAATAGTAAAGAGGAAATTTTAACTGTCCCCCTAAGATAGAACATCTAACTGTATTTTTGGTATAATGTCGGTGGTTAACATCAGTTCTAATTGCCTGGAGGATACGTTGTTGAGGCATGGAAAGCAGTCACTGTAAAGGCCGACAAAATTTGAAAAGTATCACCTACAAGAATTCCCGTCAAAGTTAAGTCAGTTTCATAGAATACTACTGCGTATAATGGGACTCTGATGCAATAGTTGAAATTGAAATGTAAAACGTTTTAAAGTCATAAAAAACTAAAACTGAAGGTTTCAGCCTCTAATTGGGGTTACTTTGCACAGGTCAAAAATACATCTTAGATAGGAAATTATTACAACTGGAACCTCCTGCATTCTAAATTTATATAAATTTCTTATTATTTAGATGCCGGAATGAATTTCTTGCTCTACAATAAGTTATGAATAGTGGCGGATCCAGAAAAGTAGTTTGAGAGGGGCTTCACTCACAAAGGCTTCTTATTTGGAAATAACTAGAGCTTTTTGGAGGAGGGCTTGGAGGTTATACAAATACGAATGACTAGCATTAGATATTTGAAAAATAAATCATGCAATTTGGATGGACTTCACCCTCAAAGTCCCAAACCCCGTAAATCTTCCACCAATTACGATTTGGATGATATTCTTCGAGGTAAGGAATAACCAAGGCAAATCAGATTACGGGGATTTTTTTTCTGTTTCTGAGTTGGTATTTGTGGGATATATGCTAAACCATGAGAATATGATTCCTGTGCCGGTGCCAGAAATACATAATTTTCTTCACAAATATTGGTAATTCATACTAAGTATCGATCCCATTACCCTCATTAAAATATCAATATTTGTAAACTGTATAGAAAGTAAACTGTATAGTAACTGTTTAAGTAGAAAGTAAAATGTATAAATACTGAAAGGAAAACATTGCACAGAAACGTTATATTCGTTCGTTAACATACTTTTTTGTATGATGTGCAAAGTAACCCCAATTATGAAATTACTTTAAACCAAAGTTTATATTTCAATAACTATGGTCATACTGAATGTTTACTTGCACGAATGTTTTCCACATATATCTAGTTATTATTGGAATTACGCAGAGTCGCTCTGATGCGTGATTAGTATCATACTAAAGAATTCGATTAACATATATTTCCTGCAGTAGTCAGGCTTTTAGTAAGACGCTAATCATAAGTCAAAACGACTCTGCATAAGGCCCAATATGTTTAAAATAAAGTGTTCTAAATCATTACGTTTGAAAGTTACATACGATTTTCTTTAAAATTCCTTAAATCGTGTGGAAAGTAACCCAGTTTTAGGGTATATATAAAGGTACAAAAATAATAAATAGCTTAAATTATTTTGCCAGTCAAAAAACTGGGGGCCTGACGCCCCCTAGTTCTAGCCTAGATCCGCCACTGCTTCCGTCGGGACAATAGTAAGGGGATACTCTACCGCGTTTTTCATTATTCTCAATGAGGGGCCCGAAGGCCCGGGGTCAATGACCTAGGGGTACTTAGGACCACCCACTCTAAATTTTGGCAGGGGTACATAGGACCACCCCCTTAAATTTTGGAAATTGCCAAATCTAAAAATTTGGTATGGTAGCCTAGGACCATAGTATGTACCTCTATCAGTATTGGGGTCTATGTCGTTCACTTACATGGGTAAAAAATTGCCAAAAATTCAAATTTCGGGAGTTTTTGACCTAATTTATGCCCTTTGATAAAGTGTTATTACCTTATATAGTTATATGGGCGTATACAGGGGTTCATTACCTTTCATAAGGTATGGGTATATTAATGCACCCCTTGAAAAATTTGGGAGGGGTACCTTGGCCCACCC